>NW_004443945.1:760876-782930 GCF_000243295.1 Trichechus manatus latirostris
TATCTCTTCATTTGATGTTCTAGGGTTTCAGGATTGTTGATTCTCTGTTTGGCTTAGTTTTTCGGATCTTTGTTGTGGAGGGACGGCGTGGTGTTTCTGCCTAGAGCGCCATCTTGCCGGAAGTCCTCATAACGCTTTTAATGACATAATTGCAAAAGGCAAAAATCTATTCGAGTGAAAACTTCCCTTTGAACAAGGATTGAATTCTCAGACAGTGGTGCAGTGTTCCTCTCTCTGTCATTGGGGCCTGGGGGTTGGGGGGAGGAGGACAGCGAGGGACCGTGGCCTGAGAGAGGGGGAGGTTTTTGCCGAGGGTTGGCAGGGCTCCTTCTGCCATCCTGGAGAGACAATTCAGTTCAATTTCTGCTTTGGATCTGAAGTCAACGGGTCTTAAAGATGAGAGATGTGATGTTAAAAGTTAAGGCTGATTTTCTAGTATTTTAGTCCCTTAATGTTTTGAAATACCTGATATCTGCACCTGCTTACAAACAAAATCGAAAGGTACTAAAAGGCGTACAACGAAAATCAAATCTTTCTTCCAACCATTTCCCCAACATTTCTGTTCTCCTGCCCATAGGCACCTATTTTTGCCAGATTCTTGCATTTCCTCCCAAAGAAAATCTCTATATAAATGAGCTTCCCTGTTTATGTAATATTGTGGCATTCTTAAGTGCCTGAGCTCTGAAGCTTGACTGCCTGGGTTTGGGTCTCTGCTCCAACACTTCCTAGCTGTGTGGCCTTGGCTAGGTTCCTTAACCTTTCTGTGTTTCACTTTGATTATTGATAAAATTTGGATAAGAGTGGGATCTAACTTAGAGGGCTGTTATGAGGAGTAAATGAGTTAATAAGTGTAAAGCTTTAGAATACTGGATGGCACATAAACCCAATATGTGTTAGCTGCTGTGACAAATGTAAATCCTTTTTACCTACACTCTGTGCTGAACCTTGGGTTTTTCACCCAACATTATAATTTAAGGAGCTTCCTCATAACAGTAACACAATATTCCCTCGTATGGATGCCCCATAACTGACTGAACCAGCTTACCACGGGGGGACATTTAGGTGGTTTCCATCCTCTTGCTATCATAATGCTATGACAATGATGATCCCTGTATATGTCCCTTCAAACACAGGTGTAAGTATATCTGAAGGACTGTATTAGTCAGCCCAGGCCAAACTAGACCACAGTAACAAATAAACTCCAACATCTCAGTGCCTTTGTACAACGCTAGGTTTATTTCTCATTGACTTCTCAGTGCAATGTAAAACAGTCAGTGTTGCTCAGCAGCTCTCCTCCAATGTTGACTCAGGGATCCAGGATCCCAGCGACTTCCAGACTACCAGCCGTGTGAGCTGGGAACAGAGAGCGCATACGAACATATAACTGCTCATAACAACTCAGACAGAAAGTAACACAGTGCTTGTGCTCACATTCCCATTGGCGAGAACTCAGTCACGTGGTCCCAACCTAACCACAAGTCTAACTAGGAAATATAGTCCTTGAAGGTATCTAGGGAGAGGAAACAGGAGATGAGCATATTGCCGTTACCTCTGTACCAAGGATACTTTCTAGAAATTGACTCACTGAATTGAAGCATTTGACAGATTCCATACCCAATCAAAGGATACACTTACTATGACTCAGCAGCACATGCTGACAGAAAGTTCTTACGGATTCAATGATGCTCTTAAAAGAGAATGTATATTTTATTAATCTCAATTATATTTACATTCAAAAATAATAATAATAAATAATGCTGAGACATGTTACTTATTCCATCAATAATGGTTAATGTACATATAGGTCTCAAGGCTTTTTGAAATTAATCCCATTGTCCCAGGAATCTGTAGAGCAGATGTCAGGCTATTGATCCTCTGTCAAGGTGCTCAAAAGTTAACCACAGTGTTTATTGTGGTGGTTCATAGGCAGATCAATTCAAGTCTATTCTAACTATATAGCACTTGACCTATTGAAAAGCCCCAAACTTGCCTCGTCACTCATTCTCAGTATAGTGGTCAGTGATCTTTTGCAAATGTAGATCATGTCAAGTCACTCCCTTCAGGGGTCCCCACTACTCTTAGAAAAAATGATCCTGACCATGGTCTTCAAGACCTGGAAAAACCTGACCCCTTCCAATTGCTTCCAACTTCATTCATTTCACATTTATCTCCCTTTACTGGCTTTTATCACATTGACCTCTTTTCTGTTACTTTTACTTGCCACGACCTTTTCCTCTGAACTTTTCTCTACCTGGAATGTTCTTCCACCCAGTCTTCACATATCCATCGTATGGTCATTCTTCAGACTCTGCTCAAATGTCACCTCTGCAGAGGGCCCTCCCCAAGTTACGCTCTATCATATCACCCTGTCTATTTTCTTCAGATACTTTTCCCAAGGTAAATATCTTTGGGAATGATATTTACCTTTTTTGCTTACTTGTAGATTTATATTCCTGTCTCCTCACCAGAATATAGGCTCCCTGAGGGCAAGGATAACATCTATCTTGTTCACTGCTCTATAGGCAGCACCCGGAAACACACAGACTGTGTACTCAGCAGGGCTACTGTGATGGATGGACTATTCCCTGTAAACGGCTTACTGAAGCCAGAAATTCACAGTTAGAGATGCTTTCCTTTAGTGAAAGACTTGACTCCTATTTACCTGCAGCTTGCCCTAGGAACAATGTGCAGCATAATTTATTTTAGTTTTAGTTTGAAGTGCTTTTGAGACAGAAGATGTAGAGAAGGTAAAGAGGACAGAATGTGGCTTGGAGCTGAAGCTTGAGTGATAAACAAGACAACCCTAGGAGGGAAAAGGCACAACAATGAGAGATTTGGAGTGTTCATTCTCCGAATTTGTTCCAGGCTAGTGGCAGGTGCAGAAAGCAAGAAATGAGATTCAGGAAGGTGCCCTGAGTGGGCAGGGTAGGAACTAGGGTATTCTCTGCACTGGAGCATCTCTCATTTGTAACACCGTAACTGGCAGGAGCAGAAACAAACTGCTTCAATTGTCCAGAATCCTGATGTCACCAAGGACAGTGAACGACCTTTTACAGATTTCACTGGGGCTGGGGATAAGAGGATTGTCGGAACTCCCATTGACTTAATGTGGCTCTGCATGCTGTTTAGGGCTTCTTGCCAGGGGCACAAATGAATATGGCCTGGACCCTATTCCTGGGGACCCCTCAGTCCAATAGAGGAGCCAGAGAAGATGAAATTGCTTAGGGCTGAGCAAAAACAACCACAAGTGCTTTGAGATTCCAGAGAAAGAGCATCAAGCTGAACTGGGAAGTAGATCAAGAAAGGCTTCCTGGAGTAGTTGGTCCTGAGTTGATTCTTGAAAAAAGAGTCTGAGTTGGGCAAATAAAACACATTGACATTATCACACCAGGGGCGGTGACACCCAAGGCTGGGAAGATTGAATGGGACACACACTGAGCTACCAGCATACCTGGGAGTAGAGACTGGCCTTCCTGCACCAGCCTAAGGTTCCCTCGTGTGCACCATTTGGAGAGATGTTGTAATGTGTGAGCTTTGCTCGGGTTTCCACCTACTTGGTGAAAGCGTTAGGGTTGGTCCACAAGTTAGAAAAACTACCACAAAGCCAAAGGTTGAATTGTTCAAGATACTTTGCCACATGGTAAATTCCTGAACGACTAATATTAGTTCCTACTACCATTTTGAGTGTTTATTATGCATCTGGTAATTGTTCAAAGCCTTCACGTGCCTTTTCTCTTTCTGAGAAGGGAAGGAAGGCAATTAAGATTCCTTATCCCCTCATCTACTGGGTATTGTTATAGTTATTTTATTGACATTTCCCTATTCCCTAGGTATAGAAAAATGCAAAGGGGTAGAAAACATTAACCCTTTTTAACAGATTAGAGAATTAATCAGGAAAATTCATCTCTCACTGAGGGCCCAAGATGGCCCCCCGGCTCTGAACCAGGTCCTTTGCATACATGAATTCATGTAACCTCACCACTACCATGCAGGGTAAGTTTTATCTTCACTCTCAATTTTTACAGGTCAAGCTATTGAAGTTTAGAGAAGGCAGGTAAGCTAGCCTAACATCCCCAGGCAGAAAATGACGCACCCAGTCCCCAGTTTTTTCCACCATACTTCTCCCATGTTTTAGAGTAGTGTTTCTCAAAGTTTAACATCCATATGAACCACCTGATGACCTTGTTAAAATGCACATTCCATCTCAGTAGGTTTTGGGTGCAGACTGAGACATTCTCCCAGGTGAGGCTGATTGATGCTGGTGGTCCAGTCTAGTTTGAGTAGTGAGGTTCTAATCTAGACAAAAGCCCATTTGCCAAGTGAAAAGTTCTCACTTAAGGCTAATATTCTCACAGAATTCTGCTGCCTTAGTCAGGGAAACCAGCACTTGGATAGTTCAGACGCCTTATCCATACCAGTTGACTTTTGCCAAAGTCAATCACCAGCCTCTCTGGGTCAGAGGACCATGCTGAGTCATAAGCTAACTCATATCAACACCTCCTTGTCAAATCTGCAAAGATGTCTCTTCAAAACCATCTTCTGGAAGGCTATGACTTCTGGAAGACTGAGGACCAAAAATCAGGACATTGATCCTCTGTCAAAGTGCTCAAAAGTTGGTCATAATCTTTATCAGGATGGTTCATGAAGAGGTCAATTCAAATCTATCCTAACGATTCCTACCAGGTGATCTCGTGTGTGTCAAAGTAGAACTGCACTCCACAGTGTTTTTAGTGACTGATTTTTTGGAAGTAAATCCCCAGGACTTTCTTCTAAGGCACCTCTAGGTGGACTGAAACTTCCAAACTTTAGGTTAGCCATCTCTTGGTTGCATAGTACTTGAACTGTTGAAGAGCCTCCAGATCGTATCCCTCATTGCAGCCTTGTCCCCCAACCCCCATCCATTTTCATTATGGAAGGTTTAATGGAGGAAGCAGCTGAAACCACTGAGGCCAATGCGGCAAAGGAAAAGTTGGGTTCAGAGGTTTACAGAACTCTGCTTTCAGCAAACACGTGTAAGAAGCTGAATCTTTAGAACAACAGCTTGCTTCACTATCATCTTAGATTTAGAGATAATTCTGTGGAGATTCGCACAAGATATTGCCTTTCTTTTGAAATAAAACCACAAGTATTAAGGCCCACGTGGCACTGGTGAGATCTCAGTGTGTCTTTCTCGGGACCTGTAAACTCCATTGAAGAACTCAGTAGGGACTGAGGATGGAAGAGCTAAACCACAGTAAAGGCATGGACACAACCTCCACCTTCTAAGATGTCTGAACACTCGCCTGTATTTGTCTGGGAGAGTCTAGCATGTGGTTGGATTTCCCAAGTGGTGCAAAGGATTAACTGCTCTGACACATACAGGGTCACCATGAGTCAGGATCGACTCAATGGTACCTGGTAGCATGTAGTTAGTGGTATTTTCATTCTGTAGAGAGGGAACATAGGAGACACATCTGTTGTATGTGCCCAAGGAACACTCAAGCAAGATGAAGAAATCAACATAGAACCTAAGAGTACCAGCCCGTGCCCTATTCCTCCAGCCATGGGATCACTTTCCCCAGGCAGAGGTAGAAAGATCATTACCACCTGAGAAATGAAATGGGAATGTGATTGGAAATGTCACGCCTTGGGTGCATGAGCATTATTCTGATAATCAATCACTCGAATTGAATTGCTTATTTGTAAACCTGATTGTCTTTGCATTATTTAGGAGCTATTTAATGGCAGCCAGCCTGACAGCATGCATCTGATACATGCCAGATAGATTTAGGAGACTCAGAAACATCTCTTTCTAATTGTTTAGACAGGCATATTGATTGCTGTCTCCTTTTTGAGGGTTCTCTAAAACACATTATGTCCTTTGTATGCTAGACACACGTACCTATGCACACACACAGGTAAAGAATAAATAATGCCCAATGCAAAGGTGAAATCTGCAGAAGGCCTCTCCCCTAAATGGAGATGGCATATTAAGAGCCAAGAAAGAGAGTGACAAGTCCCCTAATTTCAGTGTAGCTTCTAGGCCCAGATCCTACTCAGTGGTTGAAGAGAGCTGCCCTCTTCAGGGTGGGTAAAAGCCTTACAGGTACATCGTGAGTTCTCCAGTATAGAACCCAAGAGTACTAGCCCAAGCCCAACTCCTCCAGCCATGGGATGGCTTTCCTCAAGCAGAGGTAGAAAGAAGGTGCAAATGGCTAATGCATTTGGCTACTAACTGAAGGGTTATTGGTTCGAGTCCAACCAGACATGCCTCGGAAGAAAGGCCTGGAGATCTACTTCTGAAAAACCAGCCCCTGAAAACCACTTGGAGCACAGTTCTAATCTGACACACATGGGATCACCATGAGTCAGAGTTGACTCCACGGCAACTGGGAAAGCACAGCAGCATTTGCAAAGAGGCTGCATTCTAGTGTGTTCTGAGTGTCTGACACTCTCCCCAAGAGGCCAAAGGAACTGGCCCAGGATTGGGACTGTGGGTGAGATTATTTCTTGTTTTTTTTTTCCATTTCTGTGGAACAGCCCACATGGGCTGAAGAGATGTTGCCTTTTTGGTGTGTGCCTGTACTGGGAGACAGCGGAGCAGACTGTGTGGATTGGAAATGTTGTTCCTCCCCACCTTGGCTTCGCTCTGGTATATTGAGAGTGTGGCTTTATTACACTGCTGAGTTTTCTTGGATATTAGATATAAGAAATTAAAAAGTAATGACATTAATATCCTGGTTGATGACGGTTTATTGAGCTAATGTCTGACTTTTGAAAAAGCTTTGGTGTGCTGTGTATGCCTCTCCATAGGCATAACTCTTCCTTCTCCTTCTTCCTTTTCTTCTTCTCCTTCCTCCCTGTCAAAGTTGGTTTTCCTGCCTTCTTTTCTCTCCTATAGGGTCTCTGTGAGTTGGAAGAGACTCCATGGCAATGGGTTAGGTTTTCTCTCCCAGCCTGTCATAGAGGGGAATTTGCATCACAAATGGAATCCTAGAGCTGAATAGGGAGCCCAGCATCCCTTGGTGGTGTGGCACCCAGGCTTGGGTTGAGGGAAGTCAGCCTCTGCTTCAGGGACTCTCTGGCCCCCAACACAGGGCCCATCACCCAGAATCTTTGCCTGCTTATGTTTGGCAGAGGAGGACATCCTGCTTAAAGCAAGGGAAACTTGGCGAGACTCTCAGCTAGTAAATAGCTTTTGCAGGATGACAGTTTGATGAGGAAACTAATCTGAAACACACCAGCTTTATGCTCTAGATGTTTCCAAGGTAGAACTCAGGTAGAAGAGTGACTGCCATTTTTTAAGCCAGGAGTTCTTTGTCAGTAGTCACTGGCACTTTAATGAACTCTCAGGGCTCATTGGTTTCAGACCCACCCCTAGAGAAACCAGAATGTAAACTCAATTTGCCACTGATGTCACCCGACTTTCCACCCTCAGTGTCTTGACCCTCTGGCTTCTCCGCCCTAGCTCAGCATTTGAGCTCCTTCCTAGAAGCACTACATGAGGTACTGGGGAGAGCAAGATACAAAGGCATGATCCATGACACTGGTGGTTCAGTGGTAGAATTCTCACCTTCCATGCAGAAGACGTGGGTTCAATTCCCAGTCAATGCACTTCAGGTTCAGCCACCACCCATCTGTCAGTGGAGGTTTTTGTGTCTATGATGCTGAGCAGGTTTCAGCGGGGCTTCCAGACTCCGATGGGCTAGGAAGAAAGCTCTGGCAATCTACTTCTGAAAACCAGCCAACAAAAACCCTATAGATCACAACGGACTGTTCCACAACCGATCATGGGGATGGTGCAGAGCTGGGAAGCATTTTGTTCTATTGTACTTGAGGTCACCATGAGTCAGAAGTGAACACAGTGACAGCAGCTAACAACAACAACAACATGCCCTCAAGAAGCTCATGGTTTAGTAGGAAGGTGGGCAAGAAGGCAAAACAAGCGACAATAAGAGAATGCACTGAACTCTCACCAAGGACAGGTAGATCAACATCGACTTGGGAATTGTAGACAAGGGTCAGAGGAAGCGATGCCTGTGTAGGGTTCTGAAGAAGGAATAGGAGACTTGTAGCAGGAGAGCCACCTGGGCAACTCATGGAGGTGCAAAACAGTGGGGCACCAACAGATCATTGATTTACAGGTAAGTTGGTGCATCTGGAGCCTGCCCAGACTCCAGATTTCATCTCAGTGCATCTGGTTGAGCGAGTCTTTAAAGACATCCACATGTCCTTTGTCCACTGACATGGCAGCGTGGGGTCCAGGAAATGTTAGGAAAAGTGTTGTTGTTAGCTGTCATCAAGTTGGCCCCCGACTCATGGCAACCACATGCACAATAGAACAAAATGCTGCCCAGTCCTGTGCTGTCCTCTTGATCAGTTGTGGATTGGACCATTGTGATCCATAGGGTTTTCACTGGCTGATTTTTGGAATTAGATCACCAGGCCTTTCTTACTAGTTCATCTTAATCTGGAAGCTCCGCTGAAGCCTGTTCAGCATCATAGCAATACACAGCTTCCACTGACAGACGAGGGTGGCTGTGCATGAGGTGCATTGGCTAGGAATCGAACCTGAGTCACCCACATAGAAGGTGAGAACTTTACCACTGAACTACCACTACCTCCTATGTTGGGAAAGGTAGGGCTTGTCAAACACTTCCTCTCGAGGACAGCTGCCTACCCCTTCGACTTTCTGTTTCCACTGCTCTTGGGTAAAGGGAGAGAATGGGGGTGGTGCTAGATGGGAGGTCAAGGTGGGACGTGGGGACCCACGGTCCTCACCGTGAACAAAGAGCTCCTTCTCCTCCAGGCTTCTGCAAACCCAGAAAGGAAACAGTCCCCTCACCTCATAGTGGGATTGTTTGTTACCATAAAAACCTTCCCAGGCCCCTAGGAGATGTCAGCTGTTCTCTGAGATCTTTCACAACATAAAAGGTCTTTAAATATCAGCCCAGCATCCAAGGATCCAGAGCCCCAAGTCCCTCTTCACCCCTACCCACCTTCCCGCTCCCCTTGCTTTCAGCCTGTCCTGCCTAGACCTGTTTATTTTTATTAGTGATAACCGAGCTCCTAATCTTGAGAGTTGATCTTTTTGAGTAAATTCAATTAACTGCATTTTTAACTCCACTCTTCTTGGCCTTGGCAGGAGGAAGCCCTTTGTCTTACAGATGACTGGTCTGATGGAAAGGGGAAGAGGGAAAGGCCACACTAGAGCCACCAGCCCACCTCTTTCCTCCCTTCATCGGAAGATAGCAGCTATTGATCCGATTCGGGGCCAGAGAAGTCATGTAGATGGCTAGACTGAGGACCGAGAGGGGTGGGGATGATAGAGAGGACAGAAGACAGTCTAAACGTGACTTTGGCCAAGTGATGAACGGAGGGCAGGTCCATAAGCAGGTGTATGTATGTGAATGTGTGTGTGCATGTGTGTGTGTGGGAGTGTAAATGTGTGTGTGTATACATGTACGTCAGTGTGTGTTTATATGTGTGAGCCTGTTCATACGTGGTGTCTGAGGGCACGTGTGTGTGCACACGTATATGTATGTGTTTGCACGTGTGCATGTGTGTGTATGGGTGTGTGTGTGCACACATGTGTGTGAGTGTGTGTGTCTTTGGCACTGGGATAACCACTCTACTGCTGCCATTGCCATTTGTCATGGCTTCCCACCAGGGTGATAAATGCGAAAGGGGCAAAGCAGTCTGTTTTTTCCGCCTGTATTTTCCCCCTCTTTGTTTTTATTAAACACTGATTATTAATATTAGAAATGGAACACTGCCACGAGAAGCTATTTGCAGTTAATAAGGCTGTCGCTGCTGCCTGGGGAGTTAATAGAAGGCCGGGGAAGCCATGTGAGAACCACTTAATAGTCACATTAACAAAGCAGGTCAGAGGCGCGAGATGCAGCCCACCCTGGTGAGGCTGGTCAGTTCTGGTCCAGGCACTCTGGCCAGGGCCCCCACTCCTTGGAGGGAAGGGGGTCCTGCCTGGGTGTGCACAGATGCTGGGTCACAGGCCAACTGTGTGCAAGGAGCTGGGAGAGAGCCCTCCCAGCTCACAGCTGTGAAAACACTGCTTGGGCCTCCAGGCAGGCCAGGCGGGTCTGTCCCAGAATGGGGAGGCCGCAGCCCCCAGATGTGGCCTCACCACTCGGCGGCTGCAGATGGGGAGTTTCAGGGCATTGTTCTTCCACCTCACCCTGGGTCGTGACCAGCCTGGGGACGGGAAGCTTTTCAAAAATGAAATTCTCAGAGACAGGTCTTTGAAATTTTGGAGATTGACACCTGCAGAAAGAGAAAGTTCTGAAGCCAACTCCTAAGGGAAGAATGCAAGCTGAGAGACCCACCTGTCTGCTGTGGATCCTGATGAAAGGGTTCCCTGTCTACAGTCAAGGAAAAAGGAAAGGTGACCCAGGCCCCAGGTGTCTGTTGTCCTCTGTGTTGGGCACAGGTTCAAGGGTGGTGGAATAATTTCAAATAGGATAGTGGTAATGGTTGCACAGAACAATGAAACCTCACCCTTTTCCCCTCACATGGTATTCCAGTGCCTAACAGAGATGCACTATCTTCCTCTAACGCTACAGGAACCACAATCCAAAAAAACTAAACCAGTTGCCATAGAGTCGACCCTGACTCATGGGGAACCCATGTGTTGCAGAGAGGACTGAGCTTGGTAGGGTTTTCAAGGCTCTGAACTTCTGGAAGCAGATCGCCAGGCCTTTCTTCTGAGGCCCTCTAAGTGGGTTCGAACCACCCAGAGGTTACTAGTTGAACATTTAACCATTTGTGCCACCCAGGGACTCAAAGAACAACAATAGCCACCACAAAGTTGGACACAGCCACCTCGTCAATGTATGTAAGAGACAGTATGTTTGAAGGAATTTTTTCAACCACTGCCCAGAACTTATGTGTCTTGCCAGCCTCAGGAATATTGGCATAAATAGTGATCAGGAGCAACTGGGTGCATGTTTCACATTGCAAAACTATGTCTGTGTGAGGGTTGGTTGTGAGTGTAGTACGTGGGTGTGTCTATGTGTACGTTCCCCTATGGATCTGAGGTTTATTTGCCCTCTATTTGTGTTTAGATCTGTGTGTCTGTGCACACGTGTCCATAAATGTCTCTACGTGTGTGTGTGTGCAAATACATCTGGATGTTAGTGTGAGAGAGTTGGGAGTGCATCTGTTTTGGAGAGGAACACTGCCCTCTGCCTCCTCCTCCTTGGACAAAAATACATCCTGTAACCTTCTGTAGTGGAATCTATTGGGAGTGCTGCATAGCTGAAGAGCAAAGCAGGGTAAGGAGGAGAAACAGGATTCAGATCTGAGGAATGTGAACAAAATAATAACAGTCCTGACAACAACAGCACATTGAAAACTCTGGGGAAAGCACAAGTTCTGAATTCTTTCTCTTATTCAGGCCATAGCTTATCAGTCCCAGTGGACAGTCCATTTACCTTTGCCCATAAGCAGAGTCAAGTTCTGCACACCCCATGAAACATGACACCAGGAGAACTGGACAGTGCCTGGCTACCACTACTGAACATTCTGATCAAAGATCCTATAGAAGAATCCCAATCAAAAGGGAGAAAATGCAGAACAGAATTTCAAATTTTCAGGGAATCCAGGTTTTCAGGAGCCACGGGTGCCGGATGAACACCCAAAACTATTGCCCTGAGATAATCTTTAAACTTTAAACCAAAAATATCTCCTGAAATCTTCTTAAAACCAAACAGTAGTTTAGCTTAACTAGTAAAGAATGTCTGCCTTGAGCATTGTGCTCTTTTCAAGAACCATGTATATGGGATGAAATTGACAGCAGCAACTCCAAAGATTAGATAGGAACCTTAAGGAGCAGTGAGTTCATGTTAATGAGGGAGGAACAACTCAAAAAAGGAGAGTAGTGAGAATGGTTACACAACTTGAAGGCTGTCATCAATGTCACTGAATCGTACGTGTAGAAATTATTGAATTGGTGTATGTTCTGCTGTGTATATTCTCAACAACAACAAATTTTTTTTTTAAATCGATTGCATACCTACTATGTGCAAATGTTTGAGGTGACAAGCAGAAGCGGTTGAGTCACACAGATCCTGCCTTTTAGGGTCTTCCCACGTGCCTGGAAAAGGGTCAGCCCTTAGCATCAACAGATACTTGTATAATGAAAGGATGAAAAGCTTGCATGAAAAGACTAATATGTCCTTTATTCTTTCTCTTCTTGTTCTTTCTCTTCTTTTTCTTTCTCTTTCTCGCTAGTGAGGCAGCACATGTCTTTTAAAACACAGATTGACCTGAGTTCAAAACCTATCTCTGCCATTCTCTAGGTCTGTGCCTTTGGACCTGTCCACTGAGCCAGTCATCTGGGAAAATGCCCCATCTGTAAAATGACAATACTAATGCATACCCCACAGTGTGATGGACAGGATACAATGAAACAATATATGTTAAAAATACAGGGTTCTGTGATAGTAGAATAAGGAGCCCTGATGGTGCAGTGGTTAAGCACTCAGCTGCTAACCTAAAGGTCAGTGGTTCAAACCCGTTAGCCGCTCTGCAGGAGAAAGAAACGGCAGTCTGGTTCTGTAAAGATTACAGCCTTGAAAACCCTATGGGGTGGTTCTACTTTGTTTTACAGGGTCACTATGAGTCGGAATTGACGCGATGACAATGAGTTTGGGTTTTTGCATTGGTGGTGGAATAATTTTGAAAAGGATAGTGGTAATGTTTGCACAAAATGATGAATGTAATCAGTGTCACTGAATTACACATGTAAAAATTGTTAAATTGGTAAATGTTTTGTTATATATACTTTTACCACAATAAATAAATAAATAGATAAATAAAGGGTCCAATTAACCTAGGTTCCTTCCCCTGACCTCTCCCTAGAAAACCTAACCAAGAAGTAGTTTTAAAAATATAATAAGTTGGGATGGTGTTTCCAAGAATGGGCTGAAGGGTCATAGGTTCCAATCTTGTCTCTGTTTCTGCTAAGCTCAGGGACCATGGGAAAGTCACCTTATCACTCTATAGCTCAGTGTCCTCATCCATAAAATGGGAATTCTGGATAGGGCTGTTGTGATGATTACATGGCATACAACATATCAACAGCTTAGAATAGGGCCTGGCACACATCAAACTCTTCATAAATGTTAGTTATTGTTGTAACTATCTCAGATGAAGGTGAATGGTTCCTGGAGAGAGAAAGATCGAGATTTCCCTTGAACACCTTAAATGAGTGGAAACAGTGGATAGAGTTGTTTTCCTGTAAAGAGTCTGTGCCCTGCATAATGAGCAGAAATAGAGAACTTTGTACTGAGGAGAAAAGGTCTACTACACCCCATATTTCAGACTCGAGGCAAAGCATGTGGGCGTACTAACATCAGGATGAATTGTTCTAGACTTTTCCTGTGCTATCTTAGCTAGAGAGAGCCTAACCCTCAACACTCTCAAGGTTCCTTCATGCCAGCATTTGCTGAGAGACACTTGTGATAAAAAGATTGAACAGGGTCCTCCAGAGAGAAAAGGTAGGAAACCACCAACCTTCAAAATTCAAAGATCTCCTTTCAAAACAACTTCTGCTGGAATCACGAGATGGGCTCTTGAACAGAAGTCCCTAACTATTTGGGAAGCTGAAGAGTACAGTTTGAGATATGGCAGTCTGAAGCTTTAAGGGGCAATGCCTGCAGCTGACAAAGTTTAATATCTGCAGTGGCTCACCCCCAGATCAAAACACATTGCAGCAGGCTGAGAAAACATAAGAGAGGTTGTCCACACTTGTACAAATAGCTCTCTTGACTGATGTGCTTTAGGTTCCTCCCTGAATTGACTTTCTTTTTCCCATACGCAAAATTTTGGTCTTCCCAGGAAGATGTTGGCCATGTATTACACGTACATGTACAGATATTGGCCATGTATTACATGTACCCACCACCTGTCTGTCAGTGTGTTGTATTGTGTTGGCTTGCATGTTGCTATGATGCTGGAAGCTATGCCACCATTATTTCAAATACCAGCAGGGTCACCCATGGTGGACCGGTTTCAGTGCAGCTTCCAGACTAAGATAGCCTATGAAAAAAGATCTGGTAATCTACTTCTGAAAGTTAGTCTATGAAAACCTTATGGATCACAACAGAACATTATCCAATTCACTTACTTTGGACATGTCATCAGTAGGAATCAATCACTAGAGGAAGACATCACGTTTAGTGAAGTGGAGGGCCAGCGAGGGTGTGGGAGACCGTCAATAAGTTGGATTGGCACAGTAACCACAACAGTGGACTCAAACATGCTGTGGATTGTGAGCATGATGCAGAACCAGGCAAACACATTTGTTCAGTTGTACATAAGGTCACCGTCAGAGTCCACTCAACAAGAACTAACAACATTACATGCACAGGTAATGCTAACCTGGAGGAGGCATGGAAAGGTTTTGATGCCAGTTAGGTGCTGGAGAAAACAGACAAGAACAGAAGCAGTCTCTCCTTGCCTGAAGAAGGCAAACTGGATGCTGAAGACATCAAGCAATGCACAGTCAGGGCCTGTGAGGAAGCTCAGTAGATTTTATTTGAAAAGGAAGGGAAAAAAAAATTCAGACACCAAGGAATAAATGGTTCTCTACATGAGAAAACAAAATCCTTGATCATCCAGAAAATAAAGCCGTGTTGTCCTCCATGTGCCTCCAGGTGACCGTCAGGGCTTAGAAAAGAAACTAGTATAGGTACTTGGGACAAGGGACCACAAATGACAGAAGTGATAGAGAGTGCTCTTGAACCTGTACTTCTGCCAGGGGCTAGGAGCTTAAATTCTTAGACCAGGAATTCCAATGCCATCGATTATTTGCCATGTTCTGCGCTATAGAGATGGGATATAGGTAAGAGTATCTTCCAATGTCTCAGGGCTTGAGCAGGGTCGAGCCTGGAGGTGACTGTCCCCTCTATAGACACCTGGCACCTGGCTAGGGCTGGCAATAATTCTCACTTGTGGACTCTCATAACTTCTGTAGCCAGAAAAGTTGCAGTGACTGAATGGAGACCAGATGCCTTGCTTCTGAGACATGATGGGCACCTTCTCCTCCCAGCCCCACCCCGATCCCAAAGCAGTAGGTGGGCTTGGCCTGCTCTCCAGAAGAGAGCAGTTGGGAGAGCTGTGATGCTCACTCTGGTCCAAAGCTCATCAGAGCATGGCCTCTGCTCTCCAAAAGCAAATAATCCAAGGAAATGGTTCTCAAATACATTCAAGTGCAAAGTGCCTGCAATGCACTTTGTGGAACATTTTAAAACACTAATATATTAAACTTGCAATAACCAAATATATATTTTTGAGTTAAATTAAATTATAATCCCCTCACACTAGATATTAGTTTAAACAAATGGTAGAAGGTACCAAAGTTTTGAGACAAAAGGTGTATAACTTAAAATTGACAAAGAATTCTATGTATTCAATTCATTTTTTCCTTCTAAATGGAAAGGACATGCCTTATTTGATTTCATCTGGGGAGTTTTTCAGCCTGGTTCCCAGCATCCCAGTACATGGGGTCATGATTGGAGACTCACTATCCTAAGGAGCCCTGATGGCACAATGTTTAAGATCTCACCTGCTAACCAAAAGGTTGGTGGTTTGAATCCACCCAGCGGCTCCATGGGAAAAAGACCTGGTGATCTGCTCCCGTAAAGATTACAGCCAAGGAAACCCTAAGGGACAGTTCAACTCTGTCACATGGGATCACTATGAGTCAGAATCAACTCAACGGCACCCAACAGCAACAACATCCTAAGACAACACATATAAACAGCAAGAACTAGATCATTGTTAAGGGTGGGATGACTGGAGTGAAGCTGTGAGCAAAGAAACCAAGAGCCTTCTGGTCTCTCCAGGGAAACTCTGGGGCCAGAATTCACAAGTTATTAGCCTTAAAGACCGAAGGAGTAATCATCCTTCCCCAAGAGGGGCATAAAAATTGACAAAGAAACAAAATACTGGTAGAGAAAATGGGGATTTGCAATTCCAAATGAGAGGTCTTAGATGGGAGGCACTGGAAGGGACCATCGAGTAGATTTAGACTAGAGTTGGGAAACTGGTTTCAGCTTGTTCTAACTCTATTAATTGGTAGCAGCTTCCTGGAACTCTGGGCTGAGAAAGATTCTAAGGCCTTTTGGGGCACAGCTGAAAAGCCAGCATTGACCTGGGACTTCTACTCAGCCAATACCTGATCCACTCCCAGTCCCTTGTGGGAGCGAAGAGAGAGCTGGGATCCAGAAAGGGGAAGGAGCTTGTAAGAGATCAGACAGCAATTCAGAGGTTGTTGCTGTTAGTTGCTGTCAAGTCAACTCTGACCCATGGCGACCCCACGTACAACAGAATGAAACGTTGCCTGGTCCTGCGCCATTGGTATGCTCGTCCATTGTAGTGGCCACTGTGTATTTAGAGTGCCTTCCAGTCTAGGGCACTCATCCCCCAGCATTATCCAAGTCAATGTTCTGTTGTGATTTGTAATTGATTAATTTTGCAAGTAGATCACCAGGCCTTTCTTCATAGGCTGTCTTAGTTTGGAAGCTCTGCTGAAACCTGTCCACCATGGGTGATCCTGCTGGTATTTGAAATGCAAGTAGTACGGCTTATAGCATCACAGCAACATGCAAGCCACCACAGTATGACAAACTGACAAGCGGGTGGTGGGATTTAGAGATAGGACAGCACCAAAGCTTTGGCTTTTTGAGTCCTAATGTATACATTAAACTCCAGTTCAAATCAACATGCATTATGTTACTCTGTGCCACAGACTATGCTATACTCTAGGAACACAGAAAATAAAATCCTCCTACGTAAGTTACATATATCCCCAATTAACCTGTTTTTGTTGTTGTTTTTGTTTTTCTGGTTAGAAAACGTTTTTCAACTGTTTTTTCCATCTCTCTCATATTTTTAACTTAAAAATCCACTACTGTAGAGTCGATTCTGACTCATAGTGACCCCATAGGATTTCCAAGGCTGTAAATCTCTAAGGAAGCAGACTGCCATATCTTTCTCCCTTGGAGAAAGAACCGTCGACCTTTCAGTTAGCAGTCATTGCTTAAACCACTGTACCACCAGGGCTTCTTATTTTTAACTTGGGCAATGAGAAATGCCTGTAATGCCCAAAAGAAACTCCCACTGCATTGTCCAAGTATGTCAGTCCTGCCAGGAATCTTGTCTGACCCAGGCTGTTGGCTGAAGCTTTGGGTGTGTTCCTCTTATTGCATTCCAGGGTTATCACACTGTGTGCCACACACTCACTCTTAAAATGTCACAAGGGATTCTCATTTACAAACTGAATTAGGAGTTGGAGCATCATTAAATTGATAAGTGCAACATTTCCTTTTCCTATATTAAGAGGTCACCACCCACTGTCAGTTTGTCGCACTGTGGGGGCTGGCATGCTGCTGTGATGCTAGAAGTTATGCCACCAGTATCTCAAATACTACCAAGGTCACCCATGGTAGACACGTTTCAGTGGAGTTTCCAGAAAAAGACAAACTACAAAGGTCTGGTGATCTACTTCTGAAAATTAGGCAATGAAAAACTCACAACAGAACATTGTCTGACTTGTTTGCTTTGGATATGTCATCAGGAGGAGTCGACTGCTGGAGAAGGACATTATGTATTGTGAAGTAGAAGCCCTACAAGGGCGTGGGAGACCATCGGTGTGATGGATTGGCAGAGTAATCACAACAATAGACTTGAACATGCCAGAAATTGTGAGGATGATGCAGGACAGGACCACAGTTCGTTCTTTTATACATAATGTCTCCATGAGTCAGAGTCGACTCAACAGCAACTATTTATCTACCTATCAATCTATCAATCCATGTAGAGAGATGTTTGAATTTTTATAAAGCAGAGGATACCTGTATTTTCTGTCAACCTGAAAGGAGCAAGTAAAGGAGTAGGTAGGTAGATAGGTGGATAAATGGATAGGTAGATAGATGAATAGATAGAATTCTAGAAACAGCATCGTCAAATCCCATGGCACCTGTGGAGGCTTAGCCAATGATTTCTCAGTGGACCACACTGTTTTCCTTCCCATCTACCCTGGGAATAGCATGATTTTTTCACAAAGTGGCTGATTAAGGACAAAACTGAATATGGAAAGCCTTAATAAAAGCAAAATCTTTATTAAGCGTCATAGACAGAGGAGACAAACAATTTGACTTAGGGGACGAAAGTCTGAGAAAATGCAGAAGGAATGTCTGTGTGGAGTGGGCTTGGTTTAAAAGGGAAACTCAGCTTGAAGCCCGTTCTGGTTCCCGAAAGTCCCATCAGTCTCTTTGAGGCCAGATTGACAAGATAGCCCTTTTATCTATCATAGCTTTTCAAAGGGAATGTGTAATACATGCTTGTGAATGCAGCCAAGGAAGTTTGCAGAGAGCTCGCTCCGGTACCCGGCCATGGGAGGGTCACACAGGTAGGACTGTACCTGAAAGTCAACTCCCAAGCCAGCACTGTCAAAGCAAAAGTTTGAAGTTCAAGTGCTGAATCAGATCAAATGATAGCTAGGCAGGGAGGTAGGTGAATAGATGGATAGATGGATAGAGAGATAGATGGATAGACAGGTAAACAGGTAGACGGATAGATGGATAGAGATAGGTAGATCAATAGATCGATAGATATGATGGATAGATGTCAACTCTGATTCATGGCAGCCTTATGTACAATAGAAGGAAATATTGTCAGGTCCTGCCTTATCCTCATGATTGCCAGCATATATGAGTCTATTCTTGTGGCTATTTTGCTAGTCCATCTCACTGAGGATCTCACTCACCCTCACTGGCCGTCTAGTTCACCAAACATGATGTTCTCCTCCAGTGATTTATCTCATCTGATGATGTGTCCAAAGCAAGCCAGTCAGTGTTCCATTGTGATCTATAAGGTCTTCACTGGCTAATTTTCAGAGGTCGACTGCCAGGCCTTTCTTTCTAGTTTGCCTTAGTGTGAAAGCTCCTCTGAATCCTGTTCACCATGAGTGGCCCTGCTGGTAATTGAAATACCAGTGGCATGGCTTCCAGCATCACAGCAATACACAAGCCACCACAGTTTAACAAAGCAACAGAATTGTGGTGGGCCAGACCAAAGGATTGTTAAATAAGCCAGGGCACACCCATACTGTGGAATATTACATGGTCGTTCAAAATCCAATTCTTAAATTAAAGCATTTAAAGACAGACTCAATTCTTATGACATAATTCTAAATGAAAAAAAAGAATGAGGTTAGACACATCTGCCTGTGCTATGAGATTCTGTGTGAGAGAGTCTGCATTAGCTAAAAAAAGGCCTACATGAATAGGTACATTAATTCCTAATTTTCAAATTGTCTATATTTTCCAAATGTTCTAAAGTAAACATGTGAATTTTGTAACTAAAGGGAATTTTGAAAGTTTGTTGTCTGGTCCTTCACTTCGATGAGCAAGGCCTAAAATGCAGAGTTCTGTCATGGTTTGAATTATGTCCCCCCAAAAATGTGTCTATCAGTTTGGCTGGGCCATGATTCCTGGTACTGTGGGATTTCCCTATGTGTTGTAAATCCTGCCTCTATGATGTTAATGAGGAAGGATGGGTGGCAGTTGTGTTAGTAAGGCAGGACCTGATCTACAAGACTGGATTGTGTCCTGAGGCAATCTCTTGAGATATAAAAGACAGAAGTGAGCAGTGAGACAGGGGGATCTCATACCATCAAGAAAGCAGTTCCGGAGCAGAGCACGTCCTTTGGACCGGGGTCTCTGCCGAGAGAAGCTCCTAGTCTGGGGGAACACTGAAGAGAAGGCTGAGAGAGAGAAAGCCTTCCCCTGGAGCTGACACCTTGAATTTGGACTTTTAGCCTACTCTACTGTAAGGAAATAAATTTCTCTTTGTTAAAACCATCCACTTGCGGTATTTCTGTCATGGCAGCACTAGATGACTAAGACAAGTTCTATCTGTTGATCCTAGTTTTTAAAATTTCCCGAAATAGATTCTAGGTGCTACATTCTAGCATTTAATTTAATGATTCAAAAGTTCTTATGTCCAATTGAACTCACTCTTGCTTCAACTGTAGACATGTTTTACTTTGTTTTAGGAGTCGTTTTTTAATTCCTAAATCGCCCCTCCGTCTTCTCTTCTCCAAGCTAAGCAAACTCCCTCTGCTTCCTTTATTGTCATCTAGAGGCCTTATTTTCCATTTCCTAAATAATTTCTGGTGTTTGTTTTTGTTTTTTGAATTGCCCTTTTTCTTCTTTACCTTTTATGGAAGACTGAGACCAGAACTACAGGCAGTATTTTTAAGAGGTAGCTTGTTTACATAGATACACACACGCACGTGCACGCACATGGACACATGTTTTCCACTCGTGTACAGGGAAACTGCCAGATCATTTTCTCAACAGGCAGTTCTCAAACCTTAACAATGATTCTTCATCTACTTAGCACATACTAATTGCCATTATTATGATACTCCCTCCCCAACTGCGAATTCTCATTATGCAAAATTCTAGTATATGTGATTTTAATTCTGTGTACTTTCGACACATTAAAGAGAATTGCAGTTTGGCCATATGAAAGTCACAAGTCATTCTGAGATATTAGATAAAAATGCATTGAAATACATATAGTAAAATAACATTTAATAATACGGAAAGATGTCACAATATATTATGGAGTAGGGTTAAGTAAGCTATTACCAAAATGTATGTAAAACATAATGAAGCTTTTTAAAAAACTGACTGTGGATATATGTACATAGAAAAAAAGAGTAGAAGGACACAAACTGAAATGAATAACAGTGTGTCTGAAGAGGAGCAATAGAAGCTATTTTTGTTTTACCATGTTTGTAGTCTGTATTGATTTCCATCGGATGTATATTACACTAATAAATAAATACATTTTAAATGAAAAAATTGAAAATTTGAATATAGGGCAAACACATAAAGTAGTGTTTTTACCCTGTATAATAGCTTTAAAAGTTTTTTTTTATTGTATTTTTTAATATAAGCACCTTATTAAATTTGAAAGAATGGAAGTCTTTATTAAAAAGTTTCTAGGCAATAAAGGAGAGTAAAGAAAACTTGATTGTTAATAGTGTAAACTGTCACTGATTATCTATTAGTGCATTGACTTTATTGCTTTATTTTCATGGAATGCAAAAGTATTTATGTGTATTGTTAATAGCTCACTCAAGATTATAGGCCTCAAAATTTATTTCCTTAAAAAGGTCTTGTTATTATTATTGTGTGCTATCGAGTTGATTCTGACTCTTATCAACCCCATGTGACAGAGTAGAGCTGTCCCATAGGGTTTCCTAGGCGGTAATTTTTACGGGAGCAGATCGCCAGGTCCTTTCTCCCACAGAGCTGCTAGGTGGGTTCCAACTGCTGACCTTTCAGTTAGCAGCCAAGCTAATTTTTATCATTTTTATATTAACCATTGTGTCACCAGGGCTCCTTAAAAAAAGGCTTAAAGTCCTTAAATACATAATTTCCTACTTCAAATACTCCTAATATAAGACTTTTTCATGATTATAACTAAGGAAGCCGTACTATAAAACTTCTACTTCCTTGCATTTGTCCTTATTGATCTTCCACAAACTTGTTTTTATTTTTTAAAGTAAAATAAAATAAAATGAGATCCATGTCTCTTATCATATGTCAATATTAATTCTAGATAAATTTAAGATTTAATTCTAATAAACAAAGCTATAAAAATTCTGGGGAAAAAATCACGGGTGATTGTTTCTATAATCTTGAAACTAGGTTGCCAAAGGCTGAAGTCAAAAAAGAAATGAGTGGTAGATTTTAGGACATAAAGATCAAAATCATGTATGCAGTAATTATCATCATAGACAAGGCTGATTGATGAATAACTGACTGGGAAGAATATTTGTAACATCTATGATTGATTAGCTTAGGGTATAAAGTGCTCTCCCATATCAATACAAAAAGAGGGGGCTCAAATCCAGAGCCTCTTCCCCCAGTGTCCTGTGCTGTGTGAATCTTCATATTGCTGTGGGATGCCACATACAAGAGGGGCCCGAGTCTCCGGCAAGATGGCGGTCTAGGCAGAAGCACCACGCCGTCCC
>NW_004443945.1:790606-800041 GCF_000243295.1 Trichechus manatus latirostris
AAAAAAAAAAAAAAAGAGGGGCCCTGGTGAAAGTAACTGGAACAATATTTCTCTTCTAACTTGGAATATGAGGGAAAAAACCTACTGGATTGAGATTTAAAAAGAAGAGAAATGTGACATTTCTTGCACCTGAGTGTCTTTCAACCATTCACTACAAATACTATTTCTTTGCCTCCATTTTCTGAAAGATAAAAGGTTACACCTTAAGGGATAACGTCATTTTATGCTCTTTCTAAGGGAATCTTGCTGGAGTATATTGCACATCTTGAAAAATAAACCAAAACAAAATGAAACAAAGAAAAACAGTGAAAGGTTATGGTGAGGGTCAATGAAATGTGAAGCACTGGGCGTGGTTCCCAGCATAGCTCACTGCGGGGCCTTTGCATTTGCTCTGCCCCTGCCTGGAACACCCTCCTTCACATCTAGCCTGGACTTGCTCCCTCATTCATTCATATTTTGGCCCAAAAATCACCTCTCAGAGAGGCCTTCCTTGACTACACTTATATAAACAGCCCTACACCCTACCCTTTCTTATTTAATCTGTGGGCTGAGCAGATAATCTGAGAAGCTGGACTATGTGAAAAAGAATGTGGCACCAGGGTTGGTGGAAGATTCATTAACAACCTGTGATATGCAGATGACACAACCTTGCTTGCTGAAAGTGAAGAGGACTTGAAGCACTTAGTGATGGAGATCAAAGACTACACCCTTCAGCATGGATTACACCTCAACATAAAGAACACAAAAATCCTCACAACTGACCAATAAGCAACATCATGATAAATGGAGAAAAGATTGACGTTGTCAAGTATTTCATTTTACTTGCGTCCACAATCAACTCCAATGAAAGTAGCAGTCAGAAAATCAAATGACATATTGCATTTAGCAAATCTACTGCAAAAGACCTCTTTAAAGTGTGAAAAGGCAAAGATTTCACTTTGAGGACTAAAATGTGCCTGACCCAAGCCATTATATTTTCATTTCCTTCATACACATGTAAAAGCTGGACAAAGAATAAGGAAGACTGAAGAAGAGTTGATGCCTTTGAATTATGGTATTGGCGAAGAATATTGAATATACCATGAACTGCCAGAAGAACGAACAAATCTGTCTTGGAAGAAATACAACCAGAGTGCTCCCTGGAAGCGAGGATTGTGAGACTTCATCTTACCTACTTTGGACTTGTTATCAGGAGGGACCTGTGGACATCATGCTTGGTAAAGTAGAGGGTCAGTGAAAAAAAGGAAGACCCTCGACAAGATGGGTTAACACAGTGGCTGCAACAATGGGCTCAAACATAGCAACTATTATGAGGATGGCACAGGACTGAGCAGTGTTTCGTTCTGTTGTACATAGCATCACTGTTAGTTGGAACTGCCTCGACAGCACCTAACAACAACAACACATCCTTCCCCATCTCACCCTCTCATCTCTGCCTTATTTTATCTCCAGCTAAAATTATATTAAACATTTATTCATTTATTTTCTGTCTTCTACACTGTCTCTCCAATCTCCACGAGGTCAGGAACTTTGTTTTATTTAACAATTTATTTCCAGGGTCCCGAGAAATACCTGGAACATAGTAGATTCTCAATAAAATACTTGATGGTTGTGAGTACACAGTAAATTATTAAGTAGCAATCATATGAGCAGAGGTAGTAAAAATCAATCTTTCTGTTGGTGACTCAGGTCATCAGTATGGACTTTGATAGAGAGCTTAGAGAAGATGTTAAGAAGTGGGGTTGGGGAATAGACAGACACAAATATTTTCCCCCATTTTTATACAGCGAAAATACAGACAAGTTGCAAGGGTACAATGAACACTCATACACCTGTCACCTAAATTCACTAATTGTTAGAATTCTGCCATATTTGCTCACTTTCTCTCCCTCCCACAGACACACGCACATATATAGATATATGCATGTGTACACATTTTTCGCTGAGCCAATTGAGATGCAGTTGTGGATGTCATGACAGTTCCTAAATGCTTCAGCAGGAATCTTCTAAGAACAAGAACATTCTCCAATGAAACCACAATACAGCCATTATACTCAGGAAATTTAGTATGAATACAATTCAGAAACCACTTGCTGTGGAGCTGAATCTGACTCATGACACCCCCATGTGTGTCAGAGTAGAACTGTGCTCCATAGGTTTTTCAATGGCTGATTTTATGGAAGTAGATCACCAAGTTTTTCGTCCGAGGTGCTTCTGGGTGAACTCAAATTTCCAACCTTTTGTTTTGCAGCTGAATGCTTCACCTTTTGCACCACCCAGGGACTCCATTAATACAATATTACACTATTGTCTAATGTAGTCAGTATTCAAATCTCCCCAATTGTTTCAACGTTGTCCTTCACAGATGATGCATTTATAAATCTAGGATTTAATCCAAAATCACACATTGCACCTAGCTGACATATGCCTCCAGTCCCTTTAATCTGGAAAACGCCCCCGCCCTTTTTGTCTTTCATGACAATGACACTCCTGAAGTGTCCAGACCAGTCATTGGCTGAACGTCCCTCAGGGTGGACGTGTCTGATTGTCTCCTCACGCTTAAATTCAGGTTCTTCATTTTTGTCCAGAATACTACAGAATGAGGTTGTGTCGTTCCCTATGCCTCATACCAGGTGGGAACGCAGACCCAATTTTGACCCGGTTTCACCATCTTAGTTACCAAGTGACTTCAAACAATTTACATAACCTCTCCAAACCTAGATCTCTGAGTTTTTAAAATGAGGATAATAATACTATCTTTCTTATTAGGTTGTTTAAACAAAACTATGTCTAAAAAGTTTTTAGCACAATGCCTGATTCTGGCTCTATCTTTTACCAGCTGTGTAACCTTGGGCAAATTTTCTAACCTCCACGCACCTTGATTTCCTTACCTGTAAGATGGGAAATAATAAGTGTCTTTTAGGAGTTTTATGAAGATGAAGAGTTTACATGTGCAAACTAATCAGGACAGCAACTGGCATAGAATAAGCATCCAATAGTTGTTAGTAATTCTCATTGTTATTAATACGTGAAATGTGAGGTCATGGAGTGATGTCATCACAGTCTTTGAAGTCTAAGACTGTTTGTTTCTTCTCCACATCCCTGGGAGACTTTGTAGGAACATGTGTCCTCCTTTTGTAGCTTCTCTCTCTCTCTGACTGCCAGGTTAACAGCTTATACTTCTAGCTAGGATCACAGGACAATCCCATCCTAGCTTTTCTAGTTTGCGGCTAATAACCTCAATAGTGGACCTGTCTTCGTCATCTAGTGTTGCTACAACAGAAATACCACAAGTGGATGGTTTTAATGAAGAGAAGTTTATTTCCTCATAGTCAAAGTAGGCTAAAAGTCCAAATTCAAGGTGTCAGCTCCAGGGGAAGGCTTTCTCTCTCTCAGCCTTCTCATCAGTGTTCCCCCAGACTTCTTGGCGCAGGGACCCCGGTCCAAAGGACGTGCTCTGCTCCTGGCACTGCTTTCTTGATGGTGTGAGGTCCCCCTGTCTCTCTGCTCACTTCTGTCTTTTATATCTCAAGAGATTGCCTCAGGACACAAATCCAGTCTTATAGATCCAGTCCTGCCTTACTAACACAACTGCCACCCATCCTCCCTCATTAACATCATAGAGGCAGGATTTACAACATATAGGAAAATCACACAGTACCAGGAATCATGGCCTAGCCAAATCAATACACACTTTTTTGGGGGGACATAATTCAAACCACGACAGGACCCAAATGACTATGTTTGATAAAACTGAGTATAAACAGGTAAGAAATTGATTCTTCATTACTCCCTTCTTGCCTCCTTTTATTTTGATCACTCAGTTTAATGTTAAGCCAGCTGGGTAAACAGTCACTCAAAACACAGTGAACTAAAGTACCAGCCATCTAGTCTAAACAACATAATGCCCCACAGAGCAGGTCCCTAAGGTCCATATGATTTAATATCTTCATTAAGGGCCTGGCAAAGAATTGAGAAAATACCCGTCAATCTGCCCATAACAACAGGCAGCATCTTTCTGCCCAAAGCTCGACCTCATCCGGCAGAGCCTGTAGCCATCAAGAGGGAGTTGGGGGCCCCAGGTTCAGACTCAGAAGAAGCCCTAGCCCCTTGCACCTTATCTGCACCATGCTCCTCACCCCTCACTCTGCTTCTGATCAAACTGTGTTTTGGACCCTGTCCCATGCCTGGGGTCTGAGTGCAGACTTGATCCCAGCTTATCCCATAGTGCTCCTCTAGGAACATGATTCTGCACTCAGTCTCTACAGTCCTACCTTCACTGGATCACCCCATGTTACCACCTTGCTCAGTCCATCTTTCACGTCAACCTTCCAAGCCAGAGGCCTCTCCAGCCTGCCCTGTCTTCAGAGAAGGAGCACTAAGCAACATCAAGGTAGGGTCAGCTCCCTCTGGATGATTTCCGAAATGGATGTCAGGCTCAATCCAATATCCTGCCCAAATGTTTCTTGGCACTGGGTGGAGATGACAGTCATTTGATTTAATTTATCTATTTTGAAGCAATCAGTACTGTCTTCTATAGATACACCTATATGAGCCCATTGTGCATGGGGCCACCATGAGCCAGGGGCCAACTTGATGGCGGCGGAAGACAATAACAACGTACTGGCAACTATCACCTTTTTTTTTTTTTAATAGGAACCCTGGTGGCTCAGTGTTTAAAGTATTAACTTGCTAACCAAAAGGTCAGCAGTTCAAACCTACCAGCCACTCGGCAGGAGAAAGATGTGGTAGTCTGCTTCTATAAACATTTATAGCCTTGGAAACTCTATGGGGCATTTCTACTCTGTCCTATAGTGTCACTCTGAGTCTGTATGTTATCTTTAAGAAGTTTCTAATCAGCAAACCTCAGTAAAACACCTTTCCCTCTGTTATGGATTGAATTGTGTTCCCCCAAAATACACTTTGTAATCCTCTCTCCTATCCTATGGGTGTAATCCCACTTGTGTTTTCTGTATTATGGTAATAAGACCATAATAGTGTACGCAATAAACCAAAAAAAAAAAAAAAACATCTAACCCATTGCCATCAAGTCAATTCCGGACTCATAGCAACCCTATAGGACAGAGTAGAACTGCCCCAGAAGATTTCCAAGGAGCGGCTGGTGACTTCGAGCTACCAACCACTATACCACCAGGGCTCCGTGTACATAATAGGCATCTGGAAAACCTTCCCTAATTGTAAAAGCCCAAATTCAATTTAAGTCTGCCTTTTATGTGCCAGACATTGGCTAGATGCTGAAAGATAGAAATATAAATAAGACCCAGTTTTTGCACACTGGTTAGGAAGGGAGACAGATACATTGAAATTGTATAAATGATATTAC
This sequence comes from Trichechus manatus latirostris, assembly GCF_000243295.1. Lineage (NCBI taxonomy): Eukaryota > Metazoa > Chordata > Mammalia > Sirenia > Trichechidae > Trichechus > Trichechus manatus. Next base: position 795,951 of record NW_004443945.1, read on the forward strand.
TATATTACTAATTATTCCTTTATTAATTTTGTAAGGCCAATAAAACCATCGAGCAGGGCCTTGAAGGGTGAGTAGGAGTTTATGACATGAAAGTGAGCAAGAAAAACAGGCTGAATAGCAAGAAGCATGGTGTAGCCAGCTCTTAGATTACATGTTGACACGCGGTGAGAGATGCGGCCAGAGGGAAAAGGGCAGGCAAGATTGGAAAAGATACTATAAACGAAGGAATTTGGATTTGATTCATGTACCCTATATCCAGCTATACAAAACTACTGACAATAACTGTTTTTTTCATGTTATTATGCCTATGCACATGGTATTTCTTCTGCCTAGAAGGGGCTCAAGCTGTTCATCTTGCAATTTCCTATTCTTCCTTCAGGATTTAATTCTAGCCTCTCCTTGGTAAAGTCTACACTGAAGACCCCTTCCTCAGACCCTACCCTCCACGCTCACTCCAATAGGGCGGTATAAAAAAGATTCAGTTATACAGTTCAGGAGCAATTAATAAAACTATAACAGGCTAAAGGATAGCCAGCTTTGTAATCTAATTATATTCCAGCAAACACTAGAGAATCAATTGAAAAGCACTTAGAATTTGTTAGAGTTCAGTAAGTGGCCATATGTGATGTAAAAATGTGAAAAAAAATCAGATTTCCTATATGCCAGCAATAATCATTTAGATGATATGATGGAAGTAAAATTACATTTACAGAAGCAACCAAAAGTATCAGTTACCTATTTAAAAAATTCTAAAAACATATGGAAGGGTTCTGTATAAAGGAAATTAAATAATTGGAGATAGATTAAAAAATTTGAATAAAAAACATTTCTGAATGGGAAAACTGAATTTTTGCTTTATGTTAATTGTCATGGATTGAATAGTGTCCCCCCAAAATATGTGTCTACTTGGCTAGTCCATGATTCCCAGTATTGTGCGGCTGTTCTCCATTTTGTGATCTGATGTAATTGTCTTATGTTTTGTAAATCTTAATCTCTGCCTGTTGTTAATGAGGCAAGATTTAAAAAAAAAAAAAACCCACTGCCATCAAGTCACCTCCAACTCATAGCAATGCTTTAGGACAGAGTAGAACTATCCTATAAGGTTTCCAAGGTGGATCTGAACTGCCAACCTTTTGGTTAACAGTCATAGCTCTTAACCACCATGCCACAATGGCTCCTGAGGCAAGATTACCCATTGCAGTTGAGTTGATTTAGACTCACGTGTTAAAGAGGATTAGGTTATGTTTGTTATGTTAATGAGGCATGATTGGTGTGCGGGGATGTAACACCCTTACTCAGATCACAGCCCTGATCCAATGTAAGGGGAGTTTCCCTGGGGTGTGGCCCGCATCACCTTTTATCTTATAAGAGATAAAAGGAAAAGCAAGCTGAAAGAGAGCGATCTCAAACCGAAAGAAAAGTGGAGCTGATAAACTAGACCTTGGGGAAGATTGATAACAATGACCTTCCCCTAGAGCCAACAGAGAGAGTCTTCCCCTGAAACTGGTGCCTTGAATTCGAACTTCTATCCTCCTAGACTGTGACAGAATAAACTTCTGTTTGTTAAAGCCATCCACTTGTGGAATTTCTGTTAAAGCAGCATTAGATAACTAAGACATTAATATTTCATTTTTGAGCTCTGGTGGTACAGTGGTTAAGAGCTCGGCTGCTAACCGAAAAGTCTGCAGTTCGAATCCAACAGCCGCTCTTTGGAAACCCTATGGGGCAGTTCTACTCTGTCCTGTAGGGCCACTCTGAGTTGCGATCGACTGGACAACAATGAGTTTGTTTTGTTTTAAGGCATAAGATTAGCACCATCTAAATTTTAAAAAATTTTATATATTTTGCATATTTTCCGATATGATTCTAAAATTCCTGTAGGAACAAACAATCAAGAAATAGCTATATTTGGGGGAAAAGGGTATTGAGGCGGCAACTTAGCCTTTCACATAATGAAACGCCTTATAAAGGTGTGATAACTTAATAAATATGACATTGGCCAAAGAACCAAGAGAATCGAATGAAACTGAATGGACAGTCTACAAATAAGCAGTAAGTTACTAATTGTTAAAGGAATCAGTACAAGGCAATGAGAAAAGAGTTGGCTTAGTCAATAAAAGATGTTTCAAAAATAGTAAAGTATATGAAAAACAAACGAAAATCTCAGTATGCACCATGTATCAAAATTCCAGATATTTTAAATAATTAATAGTAAAAACAATTAGATGACGATATAGGTCTCTGTGAGTCAGGATTGGCTTGATGACAACTAGCAAAACAACAACATAGATAATATCTTAGAGATCTCTAAGTGATGAAAAACAATTTTTTCTAAACCAAAATGTAATAGAAGAAGCTGCAGAGGAAATACTAATAAATGGAAGTTAATAAAAACATAAATTTGTAAACACCAAAAATAATAAACAAAATGAAAAGACAGGTGGAAAATTGGAGAGTAATATTTACAACAAACTGAATTTTAAAAAGGCAAATGACATTAATATACAAATAGCTCTTAAAAAAGACCAGACTTACTGGCCTGACAGAGACTGGAGAAACCCCATGAGTATGGCCACCAGACACCCTTCTACCTCAGTAATGAAGTCACTCCTGAGGTTCATCGTTCAGCCAAAGATTACACAGCCCCATAAAACAAAATGAGACTAATGGGGCACAACAGTCCAGGACAAGGACTAGAAGGAAGGAGGGGACAGGAAAGCTGGTAATAGGGAACCCAAGGTTGAGAAGTGACAGAAGTCATGGGGTTGTTAACCATTGTCATAAATAATATGTGTACTAACTGTTTAATGAGAAACTATTTGTTCTGTAAACCTCATCTAAAGTACAATAAAAAAAAAAATTAAAAAGATATATATATCCAAATAGCTCTTTAAAACCAATAAGAAAATATTAAAGATCAAAATAGAAGAAAAATGATAAGTAAAGGAGATAAAAATAAAATTTACAAAAGAAGAAATAGGAAAGATCAATAAAGATTTTTTTAATGTATAAATAAAAAGAGAAATGAAAAAAATAAGATGCCATTTTGCAAATCAAACTGGCGAACACTAAAAAATGATACTATTTAATGTCAGCTGCAGTTAGGTAAGATAGATATGTTGATACATAGCTGTTGGGAGTGCAAAGACAGCTAACTTTTAAAGAAAGCAATTTACAATATGCTTTGCGATGTTATTTGCCATCAAGTGGATTTCAAGTCATAGTGACCCTATAGGACAGAGTACAACTGCCCCATAAGGTTTCCTTTGCTGTAATATTTATGGGAGCAAATCACCAGGTCTTTTCTCCCAAGGAGCAGCTACCTTTCGGTTAGCAATAAAGCGCTTAACCATCACATTAGCAGGGCTCCTTACAATATGCTTAGGAACATTAAAAATACACCAAAATTCTAGTTTCAAAGTGATGCATAAAAGGCATTTTGCCCCTTGGCCTATCAAAAATCACCACAAAACAACATAAACAAAATGAAACAGGACCAAATTCTTCATCTTTCATAAAACTAGGAACATCTATAAATTTGACCATAGTATTTGGAATCAAAAATGCCAATGAAAAATAATAATTAGAAGAGTGTAAAAAGACCAAAGCTAAGTGGTTGGAGAAGTTTCATGGGAAGCAAGCACCTAGGTTCCTTCTGTTTTTCTTCTCCATCATCTGTAATGTGACAATTCAATCTTCTCCTTTGTCTCATGGTCACAACGTGGCTGCTCAAGCTCTAGCCGTTAGCTCTGTCTTCTAAGCAGGAAGGAAAGAGGAGAAAACAAAGTTAACCTACATGCCGTTGTGTCGGCTCCCCTTACAGAGCTTTTTCCCTTTAAATAGCTTCCGATTACAAATTACTGGCCACTTCATTTATAAGGGAAGCAGAGAAACACAATTATTTAGCTGGAAATATTGTCACCACCTACTGTATACAGGTTTGTTCTTAGCAAGAAAGGGAGAATAGATTTGGGCTAGAAAAACCTTCATTTTTGAATCCTAAAGGAAATTAATAAATAAATATGAAGAATCAAAAGTTAACAATGCATACATAGTATATTTAGAAACGTAGAGACAAAACCCAGAGGAAA
>NW_004443945.1:800706-845797 GCF_000243295.1 Trichechus manatus latirostris
CTCTCCTCAGGTCCTGGTCCAGCTTCAGTGATTGCACTGCCCTCCCCGGGCCAGAAGTAGGACTTGTCGTGCGCCGTGAGCCATTCTCCAGCCTTTGGAGAGGGAATAAATTAACAGGGAAAAAATAATCTGTCAGCTCCCCTAAGACGGGAACTCAGGGCAGGCACAGCCTGTTTGCCTAAGCACAGACATAAGGGGTCCATGGACTTTGAATGCCTTTCCCCCCTGCATAGAACTGTATGGGTCCATTTCAACAGCATAGGCCCTCATTAGCACAATACAACAGGGTACATACCTGAAGCCTATTTTCATCTGTATCAGCTATAAGGTGGAGTGGTAGATTCATGACATTTGACATCACCCTGCCCATTAAGCAGAGTCCTCACATCAGGGGCCTGAAGACTGGTGGCTCCACTCACACCACCTAGCCACCCATGACAGGGGTCCAAGAATATGTGGTGCCTCCCAGTTCTTACAGCCAACAGCACTGGGTGCCCATAGTCCAGCTACAAAACCCACCCACCTACGTGCTTTAGGGAACAGTGACACACCTTCTACCCAGACACTCAGGGGCAGATGTCAGCCCCCTGCCTTGTTCAGCACATGACCCCCTACTGCAGCCAGATACCTGTACCTCCTCCAATAACCCCAGCCCATCTAGGACTGTAGGTAAAAGGCTGCACCACACAATCAGTGACCAGTGGCCTGGACACCTGAGCTGAATCCACACAAGAAAAGTAAATGGAATCCTGGGCTCACATACCTACTAATAGCTCTAACCTCCTGGTGACAGGACGTGAGAGCTTCAAAGATGCCAATAATCAAACTAGCTCACACGACCAGCCTATTTGGGCTTATCAAAACAAAACAAGAAGCTAGGGCACAGTAAGCAAACATAAAATAAATAAATATTATAACTTATCAATGGCTTGGAGACAACAGTTGATATCAAATCACATAAAGAGGTGGACCATGATGGCTTCAGCAAGTGACCAAAACAAAGAAGCAAGAAACCTTCTGGAGAAAGAGAACTTCTTGGAATTACTGGAGGTAGAATTCAAAAGATTAATATCCAGAGCTCTTCAAGATATCAGGAAGGAGATTATGCAAAAGACAGAACAAGCCAAGGAACATACAGACAAAGCAATAGAGGAACTTAACAAGGTTATACAAGAGCATGATGACAAATTCACCAGGCTGCAAGAATCTATAGAGAGACAGTAAATAGAAAATCAAAAGATTGACAATAAAATTTCAGAATTAGACAACTCAATAGGAAGTCGTAGGAGCAGAACTGAGGCAATGGAAGTCAGAATTAGTGACATTGAAGATAAAGCACTTGGTACCAACTTATATGAGGAAAAATCAGATAAGATAATTTTAAAAAATGAAGAAATGCTAAGAATTCTGTAAGACTCTATCAAGAGGAATAACCTACGAGTGATTGGAGTACCAGAACGGGCAGGGGGTAGGAGAGGGTAGCAGAAAATACAGAGAGAATTGTTGAAGATCTGTTGACAGAAAACTTCCCTGATATCGTGAAAGATGGAAAGATGAGAAGATATCTATCCAAGATGCTCACTGAACCCTACACAGGTAAATCCCAAAAGAAAGTCACAAAGACAGATTATAATCAAACTTGCCAAAATTGAAGATAAAGAGAGAATTTTAAGAGCGGCTAGGGATAAACTAAAAGTCATCTACAAAGGAGAGTCAATAAAATTAAGCTCAGACTACTCAGCAGAAACCACGCAGGCAAGAAGGCAATGGGGTGACATATATAAAGCCTTGAAGGAAAAAAAATGCCAGCCAAGAATTACATATCCAGCAAAACTGTCTCTCAAATATGATGGCAAAATTAGAACATTTCCAGATAAGCAGAAGTTTAGGGAATTTGTAATAACCAAATCAAAATTAAAATAAATACTAAAGGGAGTCCTCTGGTTAGAAAATCAGTAACATCAGATAACAACCCAAGACTAGAACACAGGACAGAACAACCAGATATCAACCTGGACAGGAAGTCACAAAAGTAAATCAAAGCTAAAACACTGTAAATAGGGAAAGAGAGACGTCAATATCTGAAAGATGACAAAATTAAAACAAAAAAAGAAGGACTAAATAATGTAGCCGTAGACCTTTCATATAGAGAGGAAGTCAAGGTGATATCAAGAAATAAAAGATTGGTTTAAACTTAAATAAATAGAGATAAATATTAAGGTAACCACAAAGGAAACTAACAATTCTACACATCAAAATAAAAAACAAGAAAAACACAAAGACTCAGCGAATACAAAATCAACAACAATGGAAAAGATTAAAAGAAAATACATAAAGAAAAACCAACTAAGCACCGAAAATTAACAGTAACAAAGAAACTGTCAATAACAAAAAAAATACATCAAAATGACAGCACTAAATTCATACCTATCAATAATTTCGCTGAATGTAAATGGACTAAATGCACCGATAAAGAGACAGAGAGTGGCAGAATAGATTAAAAAAAAAAAAACACAATCCACCTTTAGGTTACCTACAAGAGACACACCTTAGACTTAAAGACACAAATAAATTAAAACTCAAAGGATGGAAAAATATATATATCAAGGAAACAACACTCAAAAAATTGCAGAAGTGGGAATGTTAATCTCTGAGAAATAGACTTTAAAGCAAAATCTGCCACAAAGGATAAGGAAGGACACTATATAATGATTACAGGGTCAATATACCAGGAGGGAAGAACCGTAGTAAATATTTATGCACTCAATGACCGGGCTCCAAAATGCATAAAAGAAACTCTATCAGCATTGAAAAGAGAAATAAATAGCTCCACAATAATAGTAGGAGACGTCAACAAACCACTTTCCATGAAGGACAGAACATCCAGAAAGAAGCTCAATAAAGACATGGATAATCTAAATGATACAATCAACCAACTTGATCTCATGGACATATACAGAACACTCCACCCAACACAGCCAAGTATACTTTCTTTTCCAACGCACATGGAACATTCTCCACAACAGACCACACGTTAGGCCATAAAGCAAGCCTTAACAGAATCCAAAGAATCAAAATATTACAAAACATCTTTTCTGACCATAAATCCATAAAAGTAGAAATCAATAACAGAAAAAGCAAGGAAAAATAATCAAATACATGGAAACTGAACAACACCTTGCTCAAAAACTACTGGGTTATAGAAGAAATTAAGGATGGAATAAAGAAATTCACAGAATCAAATACGAACGAAAACGCATCCTACCAGAACCTTTGGGACACAGCAAAAGCAGTGCTCAGAGGTCAATTTATAGCAATAAATGCACACATCCAAAAAGAAGAAAGGACCAAAATCAAAACATTAACCCTACAAACTCGAACAAATAGAAAGCAGCAAAAGAAGCCTTTGGCCACGAGAAGAAAGCAAATAATAAAAATAAGAGCAGAACTAAAGGAAATAGAGAACAGAAAAACAATTGAAAGAATTAAGCCCAAAAGCTGGTTCTTTGAAAAGATCGACAAAATCGATAAACCTTTGGCCAAACTGACAAAAGAAAAACAGGAGAGGAAGGAAATAACCCGAATAAGAAATGAGATGGACAATATCACAATCAACCCAACTGAAATTAAAAGAATCATAACAAAATACTATGAAAAATTGTACTCTAACAAATTTGAAAACCTAAAGGAAATGGACAAATTTCTAGAAACACGCTACCTACCTAAACTAACACAAACAGAGGTAGAACAACTAAATAAACCCATAACAAAAGAAGAGATTGAAAAGGTAATTTAAAAACTCCCAACAAAAAAAAGCCCTGGCCCTGACGGCTTCACTGGAGGACTCTACCAAACTTTCAGAGGAGAGTTAACACCACTACTACTGAAGGTATTTCAGAGCATTGGAAAGGATGGAATCCTCCTTAAGAAGCTAGAAATAGAAGTACCATAAGATCTAGCCATCTCAACTTCTTGGAAAATATCCTAGAGAAATAAAAGCTGTCACACGAATAGATATATGCACACCCATGTTCATTGCAGCACTGTTCACAATAGCAAAAAGATGGAAACAACCTAGGTGCCCATCGACGGATGAATAGATAAACAAATTATGGTATATTCATACAATGGAATACTCTGCAGTGATAAAGAACAACGAATCTGTGAAACATCTCATAACATGGATAAATCTGGAAGGCATTATGCTGAGTGAAATTAGTTAGTTGCAAAAGGACAAATACTGTATAAGACCACTATTATAAGAACGCAAGAAAAGGTTTAAACACAGAAGCAAACATTCTTTGATGGTTACGAGGGTGTGGAGGGAGGAGAGGGAAATTCACTAACCAGGTAGTATCTTAGGTGAAGGGAAGGACAACACACAATACAGGGGAAGTCAGCACAACTGGACTAAACCAAAAGCTAAGAAGTTTCTTGAACATGACCAAACACTTCGAGGGACAGAGTAGCAGTAGCAGTGGTGGGGGTCTGGGGACCATGATTTCAGAGGACATCTAGGTCAATTGGCATAACAAAGTTTATTAAGAAAATGTTCTGCATCTCACTTTGGTGAGTGGCGTCTGGGGTCTTAAAAGCTAGTGAGCCGACATCTAAGATACGTCAATTGGTCCCAACCCACCTGGAGCAGAGGAGAATGAAAAACACGAAAGGCACGAGGGAAATATTAGTCCAAGAGACGAAAAGTGCCACATAAACCAGAGACTCCATCCGCCTGAGATCAGAAAAACTAGATGGTTCATGGCTACCACCAATGACCACCCTGACAGGGAACACAGCAAAGAGTCCCTGACAAAGCAGTAGAAAAGTGGTATGCAGAACTCAAATTCTAGTAAAAAGGCCAGACTTAATAGTCTGACTGAGACTGGAGGAACCCATGAAGACATGGTCCTGGACTCTCTGCCAACCCAGAACTAAAACCGTTCCCGAAGCCAACTCTTGAGACAAAGATTAGACTGGACCATAAGACATATAATGATACTCATGTAGAGTATGCTTCTTAGCTCAAGTAGATACACAAGACTAAATGGGCAGCTCCTGTCCCGAGGCAAGATGAGAAGGCAGAGAGGGATAGGAGCTGGATGGGTGGACATGAGGGATCTAGGGTGGAAAGAAGGAGTGTGCTGTCACATTATAGGGAGAACAACTAGGGTCACATAACAATGTGTGTATAAATTTCTGTATGAGAAACTAACTTGAGCTGTAAACTTTCACTTAAAGAACAATAAAAAAAATCATTAGGAGCCAAATTCAAAGAACAATGAGAAATTACTTTCACTCGTCAATTTACAAAATATTAAAATAGTGATAACAGAAAGCATTGGTGCAGGTGTACAGAAACATATATGCAAACACCATTGATGGAAGTATGAACTGATACTACATTTTTGGAGATAAGTTTGGCAGTTTTATTAAAATTTAAAATGCACATATCCTTCAACCTAGAAATTTCACTTCCAGGTACCTAACCTAGAAAAATATTTGTCACAGATGCAAAACGGCATGTACATAGATTTTCACTGAATAATTATAATGGGAAAAAGTCTAAAACATCATAAATGTCCATCAATAAGAAAATAATTTTATTAGCTATGGGACATTCATACCATGGAATTCTATGTAGTGTTTGTTAAAGGAGGCAAGCATTGTAAGTTTTGACATGAAAAGATCTCCTGCGTATATCATTATGTGAAGAACAAAAAGCAAGTTGTGGAATACGTACAGTTAAAAAACGCACAACTTACATGCCTGCTAATATGTCTGGAAGGATAGTCTTTGAAATGAACACAGTAGTTACCTCTATCTGGGAGAGCAGTTTGTTCTCAGCTACTAATTGAAAGGTTAGTGGTTTGAATTCCTGCAGCTGAGCCATAGAAGAAAGGCTAAGATTGTTTTCTGTTGTTGTGGATCGTTTAGTCGATTTTTGACTCATAGCAACCCCATACGACAAAGTAGAACTGCCTCATAGGGTTTTCTAGGTTGTACTTTTTACTAAAACAGATCACCAGGTCTTTCTTCTGCAGAGCACTGCGTAGGTTCCAACTGCCAATTTTTCAGTCAGCAGCCAAGTGCTTAACTGTTGCACTACCAAAAACAAACCAACCAACCAAGCCCGTTGCCGTCAAGTTGGTTCCAACTCACAGCAACCCTACAGAACAGAATACAACTGCCCCATAGGGTTTTCAAGGAGCAGCCGGTGGATTTGAACTGCTGACCTTTTGTTAAGCAGCCATAGCTCTTAACCATTGCACTACCAGGGTTCTTTTTTTCCTTAAGGTTACAACCTTTGAAAACCATATTGAAGTGCAGTTCTATTCTGAAACACATGGGGTCGCCATGAATCAGAATTGACTGGACAGCAACAGGTCTTTCAGCTGAAGGGAATCTGACCAGAAAAGAAAGGGAAGGAATGGAAAACAAGGTAGATTAGAGGCTCCAGTCTATTAATACAACCTTGCTCATAAAGGACCTTATATTTATGAACATACTACAAACTTAAGAACAAAGTCAGAGAAACAGTCTCCTAAGAAAGGAAACATCCCCTAGGATCAAAGAATCTGGGGGCTTTAGAGCTAGGGCTGGTTCCCTTCAGCTACTGCTTCCTCTGTTTCTGGGGAATCATTTTCAAGTTGGAAACAATAAATTCATTCCTCTTAAGGAGGTCACTGGTGTTATTTACTGAAACAAGCTAAGGTAGTGATGACAACAACCCATTTTTCACTTTACCGATTCTGAAATGTTGATGTTAATTGGGTGATCAGCCAATCTTGTTAAGGATGTGATAGCTTTCGAAAGCACTTCTTGAAAAAACAAAATACAAATAAATGTAAACAAAGCCACACACACACACATACACACACACACACACACACACAATAATTCAAATCCAACAGCACAGTTATTTTGTGGACAAGATGTATCCAGTCAAATGCAAGCATGGCTAACCTTTTATCTAACTGAATTCCCCCTCTCTCCTTTTCCAGCCCAAACTGTCCTTGACTTTAGAGGTCTTCGTTGTTACATCTGGACAAGCTGTGCTGGAGACACTTACATTTCGGTGTTGATCTGCGGACTGTGTTTCAGGCATGCAAGGCTGCCCGTAAATCACCAGGGTGATGTTGATTTGCTTCATTGCAGTTTCTTAAATTCAGAGCACAGCTAACAACAGGTACAGTCAGTGTTCTAAATTCCTGCACACTGCAGAAAGCTGGCATTGTTAGAATCAGGGCTTCAAACGGGCTCATTCCAGTTTAAACCCCAGCTGAGAATTTGCATTTCCACCCCAGACATACTGAATCAGAATCTACATTCTAACAAGATTCACAGATGATTCTTATGTATAATAAATTTTGAGAACCATTGCTCTATTGGTGGTTTTTGGAATTGGTCCCTAACCAGCAGCATTAGCATCGCCTGGCAACTTGTTAGAAATGCAAATTTTCAGCAAGGGTTCGAACTGGAACGAATCTGTTTGAAGCCCTGGTTAGAACAGAAAACTGCTGCCTTAGGCAGGGGTGGATGAAATGAGAGGCCTGCTCTCCCTTCCACCCAGCACAAGGCTTTTAGTCAGGAGGTAAAGAATAGTGTTACTCATGCAAAGTTCAAAAACCGGGTAAATTTCAGGAGGTCAGAATGCAATAATGTGGTCAGGAATTTCCCTCCTCCAAGCCCTGGGGGAATCAAACACCCCACTCACATTATGTCATATCAAATATTTTAAATCTCTTGGACGGGAGCCTGTTTGAGATCTTCTCTCTTCCCTCCTTCAGAGCTGATAAGAAAATTTCATAAAACGAGCTTGATGTGTGTGGAATTCTAGAGCAAGATATATCTGCAGCGTTTGCACTTTGGGATGGTGTTCCTTTCTGCTACCTAGGCAGAGTTTGCAGAGGAGAGAAAAGTAACTGCTCCCCTTTTTAATAAAAAGTTCATCCATTGTAAATTGCCCCCAAAACATAATAAGAGGAAAAAATAACTACTTCCCCAATTCTATTGTCCTTGGCAATAAGTTCAAGGGCTCAAAATTAGTTTCACAAATAATTGTACCTTCTCAATGTTTTCTCTGTAAATGGAGAGGAATAACCTCCAACACACTGTAAAGAAAGCTCCAAGGTGAGTCATAATAACAGCTCTTAGATACCTTTCTGATGACAACGGAGCATCCAGCTTCCCCGCTGGTTGGGTGTATTCCGTGTGAGTCTCTCACACCCTCATTTTTGGTCTTTTTGACAAAAATAGAAGGAAAGACTTCTTGTTTGTGTTTTTTCCTCTTGTGCCTCCATTAAAGAATCTACAGAATAAGTGAAAGGGAATTAATATTTATGGATCTCTTTTGTACGTGTGTATTAGTATTTTATATAACTTAATCATTACAACAGCTAGACTACCGGAAGAACTAACGAATCACTCTAAGAAGAAATACAACCAGAATGCTCCTTAGAAGTGAGGACAGCGAGACTTCAGCTCACTTCCTTTGGACGCATTATCAGGAAAGACCAAACACTGGAAAAAGACATCACGTTTGGTAAAGAAGAAGGTCAGCAAAAACAACGGAAACCCTCAATGAGATGGATTGACAAAATAGCCGAAGCAATGGACTCGAACATGCCAACAATTGTGAAGATGGTACAGGACCAGGCAACATTTAGATGTGTTCAATTTAAGGTTGCCATGAGTAGAACTGAAGAAGACTTGAAGGAACAATAACAATAACAACAATGACGTGTGTTGAACTAGATGGTCTCTGAGACCTCTCTTAACTCTAACTTTCTGCAAACCCATGCCCCCTGGTCAAACCTAGCCACTATGGGTGACCCTGCTGGCATTTGAAATACTGGTGACACAGCTACCAACATCACAGCAACACGTAAGCCACCACAGTACTACAGACTGACAGATGGGTGGTGTGTGTGTGTACATATATACATATATGGTGTTGTTGTTGCTGTTATGTGTCATAGAGTCAGTTCTGACTCATAACAACCCTATGTACAACAGAATGAAATACTGTCCAGTCCTGCACCATCCTCACAATCCTTGCTATGTTTGAGCCCATTGTTGCAGCCACTGTGTCAGTCCATCTCATCAAGGACCTTCCTCTTTTTCACTGACCCTCTACTTGACCAAGCATGATGTCTTTCTCTAGGAACTAGTCTCTCCTGAAAACATGTCCAAAGCATGTCAGATGAAGCCTTGCCAACCTTGCTTCTAAGGAGTATTCTGGCTATACTTCTTCCAAGATAGATTTGTTTGTTCTTCTGGTATAGTCAATATTCTTTGCCAGCACCATAATTCAAAGGAATCAATTCTTCATGAGTCTTCCTTATTCATTGTCCAGCTTTCACATGCCTATGAGACAATTGAAAATACCATAACTTGGGTCAGGCACATCTTAGTTTTCAAAGTGACGTCTTTGCTTGCCAATACGTTAAAGAGATCTTTTGCAATATGTTCAATGTAATACATCATCTGATTTCTTGACCACTGCTTCCATGGGTGTTGATTGTGGATCAAGGTAAAATGAAATCCTTGACAACTTCAATATTTTCTCCATTTATCATGATGTTGGTTACTGGTTTAGTTGTGAGGATTTGGATTTTCTTTATGTTTCTTTCAGCAAGAGAGGTTGTGTCATCTGCATATCGCAGGTTGTTAATGAGTCTTCCTCCAACCCTAATGCTGTGTTCTTCTTCATATAGTCCATCTTCTCAGAGTATTTGCTCAGCATACAGATTGAAAAATTATGGCGAAAGGATATAACCCTGACGAACACCTTTGCTGATTTTAAACCATGCAGTTTCTTCTTGTTCTGTTCAAACGACTGCCTCTTTGTCTATGTACAGGTTCCGCATAAGCAGAATTCAGGGTTCTGGAATTCCCATTCTTTACAATGTTATTCATAATTTGTTATGATCTACATAGTCGAGTGCCTTTCATAGTCAATAAAAAAACAGGTAAACATCTTTCTGGTATTCTCTGCTTTCCGCCAAGATCCATTTGACATCAGCGATGATGGCTCTTGTTCCATGTCCTCTTCAGAACCCAGTTTAAATTTCTGGCAGCTCCCTGTCAATGTACTGCTCCAAGTGTTTTTGAATTATCTTCAGCAAAATTTTACTTGTATGCACTATTAATGATATTGTTCGATAATTTCCACTTTCTGTCGGATCACCATTCTTTGGAATGGGCACAAACATGGGTCCCTTCCAGTCAGTTGGCCAAGTAATTGTTTTCCAAATTTCTTGACATAGATGAGTGAGCACTTCCAGCATTGTCTCCATTTGTTGAAACATCTCAATTTGTAGTCCATCAATTCCTGGAGCCTTGTTTTTCACCAATGCCTTCAGTGCAGCTTGGACTTCTTCCTTCAATACCATTGGTTCTCAATCATATGCTACTTCCTAAAATGGTTGAACATTGACCAATTCTTTTTAGTACCATAACTCTGTGTATTCCTTCCATCTTTTTTGATGCTTCCTGGATCATTCAATATTTTACCCATAGAAACCTTCAATATTGCAACTCAAGGCGTGAATTTTTTTTTCTGTTCTTTTAGCTTGAGAAATGTCAAGTGCGTTCTCCCTTTTGGTTTTCTAACTCCAGGTCTTTGCACATCTCATTCTAATACTTTACTTTGTCTTTTTGAGCCACCCTTTGAAATCTTCTGTTCAGTTCTTTTACTTCATTATTTCTTCCATTTGCTTTGGCTACTCTATGTTCAAGAGTAAGTTTCAGAGTTTCTTCTGACATCCATTTTGGTCTTTTCTTTCTTTCCTGACTTTTTAATGACCTTTTGCTTTTTTCATGTATGATGTACTTGATGTCATCCCACAACTCGTCTGGTCTTTGGTCATTAATGTTCAATGGGTCAAATCTATTCTTGAGATAATCTCTAAATTCAGGTGGGATATACTCATGGTCATACTTTGGCTCTTGTGAACTTGTTTTAATTTTCTTCAGCTTCAGCTGGAACCTGTACTACATGAGCAATAGATGGTCTGTTCTTCAGTCAGCCCCTGGCTTTGTTCT
The DNA here is from genome assembly GCF_000243295.1 of Trichechus manatus latirostris. Classification (NCBI taxonomy): domain Eukaryota; kingdom Metazoa; phylum Chordata; class Mammalia; order Sirenia; family Trichechidae; genus Trichechus; species Trichechus manatus. The sequence goes on from NW_004443945.1 coordinate 811,753, forward strand.
GACTGATGATAATGAGCTTCTCCCTTGTCTTTTTCCACAGATGTAGTCATTTGTGTCCTATGTATTCCATCTGGCGAGGTACACGTGTATAGTCACCATTTATGTTGTTGGAAAAAAGGTATTTCCAATGAATAGGTTGCTGGTCTTGCAAAATTCTATCATGCAAGGCCTTTGTTGTTTCTATCACTGAGGCCATATTTTCCAACTACTGATCCTTCCTCTTCGTTTCCAGTTTTTGTATTCCAATCGCCAGTAATTATTGATGCATCTTGATTGCATGACTGCAGACATTGGTAAAAACATTCAATTTCTTCATCTTTGGCATTATTGGTTGGTGTGTAAATTTGAATAATAGTCATATTAACTGGTTTTGCTTGTAGGCATATGGTTATTTTCCTGTCACTGATGGCATAGTACTTTAGAATAGATATTGAAATGTTCTTTTTGACAATGAATGCAATACCCTTCTTCAATTTGTCATTCCTGGCATAGTATACCATATGATTGCCTGATTAAAAATGGCCAATACCAGTCAATTTTAGCTCACTAATGCCTAAGATATCTGTCCTCAACATTTCATTTCCTTGTTGACAATTTCCAATTTTCCTAGATTCATATTTTGTACATTCCATATCCCAATTATTATGGGATGTTTGCAGCTGTTTCTTCTCATTTTGAGTCATGCCACATCAGAAAATGAAGGTCCCAAAATCTTTACTCCATCCATGTCACTGAGGTCCATTCTACTTTGAGGAGGCAGCTCTTCCTCTATCATATTTTGAGTGCCTTCCAACCCAAGATGCTCATCTTCCAGGACAGTGTTCCACTGCTACTCATAAGGATTTCACTGGACAATTTTTTAGAAGTAGATCACTAGGTCTTTGTCTTTATCTTAGTCTGGAAGCTCCACAAAAACCTCTCCACCATGGGTGACCCTGCTGGTATTTGAAATACTGGTGGCATAGCTTCCAGCATCACAGCAACACACAAACCACCACAGTACAACAAACTGACAGACTAGTGGTAGATAGAGAGACAGACAGACAGACAGATAGATAGATAGTTGTGATTGCTATCTCTTTTTCTCCTTCATTCCACAGCCCCAACCTATAAATACTGCCTTGTCCTTCCTCAAGTGTGAATTTTTGGGGTTCCTGGACTTTATCATCTGGCCGGTTCCTTGGAACACATATATCCCCCCTTGCTCTAACCTCCCTGTCTCTCTCTGTCTTTGTCTCTCTCTCTCCCTTTGGTCCACCAGGAAAGCGACAGTTCTGGAAAGTGACAAAAGGAAGCTTGGCTCCCTATGTACAGTCTCGACATCAGCTGAGTGGAGGCCCCCTTGCCCATTCTGCTTGGCCAGGTCCAGCCAAGCCAGCCTGAGCCAGGATGCCAGCCACCTGCACCCCCAGCCACAGTGGCAGCTGCCGCCAGCTAGCGTGGCTGTTGTTTTGGCGAGAGGTGCCTCTTGTACTCAGTCTCCTTTTTCAAATGGAAAACTTGTTCTTGATGTAATTACAGTGATAATGCTGTGTAGCATGACAGATCATCCTGAACCCAGCTGCTGCTGCCTCCGCCACCCCCTCCTCTGCTTCAGCGATCACGAAGGGCTGGAGGACGTGTTATGTGGCTTTTCCAGCCCTCTGCAGAACTAGCTAAAGCATCCGTGACTAGGGTTGTGGTCAGCCTGGTCATCTGTGGCTGCTTCTCCATTGGACCTCAAATCTTGCTGAGCTCCAGAAATTCCCCATTTACCTGGAGCACTGCCCACAAAGGGCATCAGGTCAGGAAAGGGGGTCCAGGGTCTCTCTTTGACCTGACTGCCTCAGTGACAGCCAAACTAGGCCCTTCCTCCAATGACCCAGTAATGAGGTTTGAGATGTTGTATCATGTAGGACCAAAGAATGATTCCACCCTGCCCCCTGGCATCAATCAGAATGTGAGCTTGAGCAAGCGACTCTACTTCTCTAGGCCTCAGTTTTCCCATCTGTAAAATGAGAGGCTTAGAATAACTGACCTCCTTAGATCCCAGTCAGTCCCAACCTGCAATTTGGACTCACATGTTTTTCTGTTCCACGGTTGCCCCTTTTGTTCTGTGGGAATATTACTACTTGCCTCACTTTATTCCCAAGGATATTTGTAAGGATAAGCTGTGATAGACATAAAAGCCATTTGGGAAAAATAAATGTTACATCACATGTACATCAATGTTACATCATGATTCCCAGCCGCCAAGGATGCCCTTCTCTCTAATTTTGCCTCCAGACAAAGCTCTAGGCTGTGTTTAGAGAGTGAATTGGGGCTTTTGGGGAACCCTTGTGCCTTCTTTTTGAATTCTCTGGGTAGTACAAATGGTTAAGCTCTCGGCTGCTAACCACAAGTTTGGCAGTTCGAGTTCACTAGAGGCACCACGGAAGAAAGGCCTGGAGATCTACTTCCAAAAATATTCAGCCATTGAAAATCCTATGGAGAAATTCTATTCTAACACATATGGGGTCCCTGTGAGTCAGAGTCAACTCCATGGCAACTGGTTTTGTTTGTTTCGTTGGTTGGCTGTTTGTTTGAATGCCTTCTTTACCTGGCTCACTTTCTAACCACCAAAGTCACTTTCTAACCACTGAGAAGTGAGTCATGTTTGGATACAGTCAGAAAAAAAAAAAATCACAGAAAATTGGAGTTACAAGAAGTCTCAAAGACCATCCAGTTCAATCCAATACTATAAACATGTATGTATTTCATAATATTCAGCTTCGGGCTGAATACCTCTAATGGCAAGGAACTCACTATTTCACAAGATGTCCCATCCAATTACTGGATATCTCAAATTACTAGTAAGTCTTCCTTCAATTGCAGCAAAATCTACTCTTCTGAAAAGTCTAAACAATGGTCCTAATATTGCCCTGTGTAGCTGCGCTGCTTCACACCATCCATCTCTCCACCCTGACCCACATCTACCACACCGGAGCCTTTACGTCCTTGGATGTCCTTGGTCCCTTGCCTCCCCATGTGCTGATGGGCATGCTGCTGCACCTGGGAGTTATTCTGTATACATCCTCCAGCTTGGCCCCATTTCTCTTAAACCATGTTAGGGGCTAGCTTGCATCTGACAAGCATGGGCCAGTATGTCACCTCCAGTTATGGATTGAATTGTGTCCCCCAAAATATGTGTTGGAATCCTAACCCCTATGCCTGGGGATGTAATGCAATGTAATATAATGTAATGTAATCACCTTCCATAATACAATTTAATGTCATATAATCAATCAATCCACTGAGGTCATATTAGTATAGGGTGAATCCTAAATCTAACCACTTGTGAGTTATATAAAGAGCAACATATACACAGAGACACACACAGACACAGGGGGAGGACAGACTCTATCTGATGATGACGACAAAGGGGGTAGACAATCTATAAACCCAGTAACTCCAAGGATTGCTAGCTACTAAGAGCTGAAATAGACAAAGAAGGATCTCCCTCAAGAGTCACAGCCTGAATTCCAACTTCTAGCATCCAGAACTGTGAGAAAATAAATATCTGTTCTTTAAAGCCACCTGCTTGTGGTATTTCTGTTACAGCAGCACTAGAAAACTAAGACAAGCAATTTTAGGGCAAATGTGGTAGGGACATAGTCAGAAGTAACCTTTGCACAGTTTTTACCAATTAATAAACACTTTCATATCAGTTACCTGGCTTAATCCTCACCTCTGCTCCATAAAGTAAGAAATATTATTAACACTATTACTCAATCAAAAAAAAAAAAAATCAGAGGCTCAGGGAGACTAGGTGGTCTGTTTATGGGGACCCTGCTCATAAGCATTGAACTCTGTTCCAATTCCTGAAGGCATCCTCAATACTCCTGGTTATTCTTGAATGCTTCTTGTGGTCCCAGCCCTAACCTATACCCCTTTCATCCTCATCCCAACAATTCTATCTTGTAGCATGTTGGGTATGTAAGCCCAGCTGTAGTCTGGGTGTTCTGGATTCCAGACAGTTGTCTTCTAGCCTTTTGCCTCTTGCCTTTACCACCCAGACCATCAGTTTCTGGGGCTCATCTTTGTGATTTGTGTCTGCCACTTAGCATTCCATTTCCACGGGCCCTTCCCTCTCCTCTGCTGCCTGCCAGTCTTCTTGCCCTTCACTGTCATCACCACCAGCTTTCTTTCTCTTCAGAGGGGGAGAAATAATCCACTTATCTCCCACTGCATTTTCATCCTTGCCTTTAATGGCCTTACTCAGCAGCTTCTTCCAAATAGCATCAGTAATATTCTATTTTTCATGGTCACAATTACCAATTGAGTGTGATTCTGTAAATAAAGAAATCTTGTTATGGGAGCTAAGAGCACAAGTTCCCAACAAGCTGCCAGGAAGAATTAGAAGCCTGAGCTCTCTGAATGGGAGGGACCAGGAGGGAAGGGTACTCTTGTCTTGGAGGATATTTCTCAGAAGGTTTGCGGCTCATTGTTTACTCACTCCCTAAGTGTTTACCTCTGTTGCTTCCTGGCGTTTCAAAGCTCTCGCTTCCAGAAATCAAACTCACAGTCCTTATAAAATGAAAGGGAGCTTTGGAGCCAGAATGCGCTCAGTTTAATCCTGCCTCCTGCACATTCAGCTGCAGCCCTTGGGCATGCTGCTTAATCTCTCTGACCTTATTTTCTTCATCTATAAAATGCAGGTGTTCATATATTCCACCCACCACCTGTCTGTCAGTTTTTGTACCACAGTGGCTTGCATGTTGCTATGATGCTGGAAGCTATGTCATCAGTATTTCAAATACCAACTGGGTTGCCCATGGTGGACAGGTTTCAGTGGAGCTTCCAGCCTATGACGAACTAGGAAGAAAGGCCTGGAGATCTGCTTCTGAAAATTAGTCCACACAAACCCTATGGATCACAACAGAATATTGTCTGATATAGTGCTGGAGGTTGAGCCCTTTAGGTTGGAAGTACCCAAACATATCAACAATCATGAAAAGGGTGCAGGACCACGCAGTGCTTCATTCTGTTGTACATAAGGTCACCATGAGTCAGAGTCAACTTGACAGCAACCAACAACAATATATGTTTCAAAAGGGGTTGTCAGAGCATGGAATGAGATGTCATATATAGACTGCTTAGCACATAGTAGGTATTCAGAAATTAAAGTTATTGATTAGAAATCAATCAATTGTTGTAACTGAGAACTTAGAAGCTGCTTACTAGATCAATCCAAATGTTAAATGGTATGGGTTTAAAAAGCCCAAGAAACGTCTTTCCACGTCCAAGTCCCTATACCAGGCAGCCAGGTCACTGAAAAGACAAGCTAGGATGGGGTCCATAAAGGCTTTAAGGGGCTTTTCCCAGCCCACCTGGACCAGTCAGCTGCTGTTTGCCTTCACATCCAGTCCATGCCCTCCCTGTGCCTGCTCTGTATTGTGGAAGGTGGGGAGTGACCGCTGCAAACAGCATATCCCAGACTCCCTGGCCCACTGGCTTCCAGTTAGCTTCCACAAGCTATGGGCAGGTGAGAGCAAAGAACAAGTCAGGCTATGTCCATCCCTGCTCCCCACCCCCTACTTCAAGTGACTTTTCTGGCAATGGCTATGTTCCAACGTAGTTCTAGCTTCCACCAGAGTGTCCTTCCCTCCACAGTCCCATCTCCGCCTAGGATCTCAAGCTCTGATAAAACCAGCATCTCCCTTGGACCCTTCAGCCCGAGGATGGTAGTGACTTCCTGCTATTGCCAGTCTTTGGATTTCCTCATCACCTCATTTGGATTTCAGCACTTTCAGCACTTTATAGCTAGTCCACTACCTTCCATCCTCTCTGCTAAACTACCTGGTGTGGATTTCCTAACTGGATCTTCACTGAGATAGAACCCAGACCCAGGAGGACTCTGTTCTTCTACAGACAAGTAGGATTTCATAAGAAGAGTCTGTAAGACCAGATCTGGAGTGAAAATAGTTCATTAAAAAATGCCAGTCAAAATCAACAACTTCTAGATCATAAGATTTGGCCTTCCTTTAGAGATTATCTAGACTAAGTCTTTTTATTCTCCTGATGAGGAAACAGAGGCTCGAAGAGTTTTAAGAACTTGCCCAAGGTCATTCAGCTAGTGATTCTTCTCATTTTCTTTACAAGGTGTTATCCTGAGGTGATTTGAGTGTCTACCTCTATATAGCACAAAGATAGATAACATATATTTTTATTTTGCTTGAAGGGGTTGACCTATATTTTCAAATATAGTTCTTAAAGGGAATGGCTCAACTTCGCAATGCAAATAAGTGTCAAATTCTACTAGGTCAGATATAAATAATAGACAACGGAATGGCAAAGCCCTGCTGGACTACTGAATTCATGCCAACAAATACCTATGCATGCAAATAGAGACGCAGATATACAGATTTCGACAGAGAAGGAGACACAGGTAGAGGGACAGGCACAGACACACATACAGATATAATGTTCTCACCCTAAGTCACTATGCTGTTTTAAAAGTAATGGAAACAGCATGCTTTTCCACTCATCATGCATAAATCATCACTAAGAAGGAGCCCAGCAGCATCTTTGAAAACCTGTCTGAGAGAATTTGAAATGCTCTGAAGGTCCCTTTCTTGATGACCCAGGCAAAAATGTTCATGAACCCAGGGAGAGTCAGGCTCAACACGGATTACAGGGCAGAGCAAGCTTGGCTACAGGCAGGGCTGGCAGGAAGGATGGCCTGGCTCACAAAGGCATGAAGGTACACAGGAGGGGATATGTAGAAAGAAGCACTAATTACAGGGACTGCAGTTGGCTAGGACAGGACTGCTGGTTTTGGTCAAGAACACTCCTTGCCCAAATGCGAAGTCTGAGGCTATGGCCATAATCAGGAGCCAATGCACAATAAGTAAACAGGGTCAAGGGCCACAGGGGGTGGTATTCCAACAAGTCTATCATGAGAAAAGGAGAAATTGTTTTGAAAAATCAAATAGAAACTCAAGTGACAAAGCAGAAGGTTGAAGCAGAAGCCAAAATAAACCAAGAGTGGTCATATAGAAGAACTGACTTCCATTAGGCCGAGAGGCCTGAAAGTGCTAGTGAGGACAGCCTCAGGCAATGTATTTTTTATGTGAATCACAACTCTTGGGCTCACCCTTTTTTGTCCTTAAAGGGGCTGGAGTCACGTTCTGTGGTAAAAGCCTCATTGTCTGAGCACAGCCCCCAAGGAGGCCAAAATTTGGAATTCAGTCCCACAGGTACTGGGTGAGGTCACTCTGACTGAGACCACAGACAGGCCTCCTCTCAAATGTAAAAGCAGGTGCATCAGTGACGTCCTTGACAAGAGGTAGCTGGACAGGTGAGGTGTATGAATCAAAGCAAACATCAGCTTCTACACAAAGAGCCCCCAGGGTACAGGCAGAGCAGTCTGGAGCGCAGGAAACAGTAAGCTAGGTGCTAAATCTCCCTTGAGGAGCTATCTGATCTAGTCTTATTCCCTGGTCACATTTGTAATGACTTACCCTCCCACAAGGGACTGAGAGTGTTCCAGGTAGTCACAGAATCTTCCCTTCCTTTTCTCTCACCCTCTCTCTCTCTCTTAGTCTTTGAGGACTATATTTTCGCCCATGGTACACAGTAGATATTGGTGGAATTTGAACTTGGCATTCTAAAATGTATATCACTCTGAGCTCATGCATTAAATGGAGCATTATGCTTTATGCATTAAATGGAGCGTGGGTCCATCATGGAGCCTTGGTGGCACAGTGGTTAAGAGCTACGGCTGCTAACCAAAAAGGTCAGCAGTTCAAATCCACCAGCTGCTCACTGGAAACCCTATGGGGCAGTTCTACTCTGTTCTGTAGGGTTGCTATGAGTCAGAATTGACTCGACAGCAATGGGATTGGGGTCCATCATACACAGATCCCCAGTCTCATTCAGTCTTGGCCCTCCCACACTGCACTGGCCTCCCAGCTGAGAGTGGGGAGCTTGGCAAGAGAGGAGCAATCATGGGCCTCATTTGGACACTGGGAGCAGGGAAGTCATCCCACCAGGGCTAATGCCCAGACTTCCCGTATTTACAGTTGGTCTCATATCATTGGTCTAGTAGATAAGTTTGAGGACCTATCATGTGCAAAGCAGAGCAAGACACGCTCACTGCCCTCCGTGAACTTAAAACCTACTTGTGAGATAAGATGTGTCTGGATCAAGTCTATTCTAGAGAAAGGACTGAAATAGAGGAGAGAGCAGAATGACCTGGTGAAAAGTAAGACAGCCTTTGAAGCTAAGCAGACCTGAGAAACAATCCTGGATGCATCTCTGACTAGCTCTGTATTCTTCAGTAAATTCCATCACCTTCTTTGTGTCTGTTTTCACCACTGTAAGAAGGAGAAAATAGCAGGACCATTCTCCTGTGATTTTTTTTTTTTTTTAATTTAGTCAACTGCGCATTTATTAAATGCCAAAGCATAGAAGATTCCGTAATGAGTAAAATTTCTTGCTGTCAAGATTTCATATTGTAGAGGGGAAAACAGAGAAGCAAACTCAAACATTTCCATACAGCAGTGTAAGCCAGAAATACTGCTTCCTTTATTTTTTTTTAATTTTATTGTGGTAAATATACATATGTGTTATATGCTGGTGTTAGCTGTCATCAAGTTGGTTCTGACTCATAGCCACCCTGTGTACATCAGAATGAAACACTGCTCAGTCCTGGGCCATCCTCACAGTCCTTGCTATGTTTGAGCCCATTGTGGCTGTCACTGTGTCAATCCATCTCACCCAGGGTCTTCCTCATTTTCACTGACCCTCTGTTTTACTGAGCATGATGTCCTTCTCTAGGGACTAGTCCCTCCTGATAACATGTCCAAAGTACGTGAGACCAGATCTCACCATCCTCTCTTCCAAGGAGCACTCTGGCTGTATTTCTTCCAAGACAGACTTGTTCGTTCTTCTGGCAGTCTGTCGTGGATTGAATTGTGTCCCTTAAAAATATGTGCCAACTTGGCTAAGCTATGATTCCCAATATTGTGTAATTGTCCATCATTTTGTCATCTGATGTGATTTTCCTATGCATAGTAAATCCTACCTCTATGATGTTAACGAGGCAGAATCAGAGTCAGTTATGGTAATGAGGCAGGACTCAATCTATAAGACTAGGTTGTGTCTTAAACCAATTTCTTTTGAGATATAAAAAAGAGAAGCTAGCAGAGAGACAGGGGGATCTCATACCACCAAGAAACAAGAGCAAGAAGAATAGTGCATCCTTTGGAACCCGGGTCCCTACGCTGAGAAATTCCTCACCCCGGGAGGATGGATGACAAGGACATTCTCCCAGAGCCAACAGAGAGAGAAAGCCTTCCCCTAGAGCTGGCACCCTGAATTCAGGTTTCTAGACTCCTTGACTGTGAGAGAGCAAATTTCTTTTTGTTAAAGCCATCCATTTGTGGTATTTCTGTTATGGCAGCACTAGGTAACTAAGACACAGTCCATCATATATTCAATATTCTTTGCCAACACCATAATTCAAAGGCATCAATTCTTCTGTCTTCCTTATTCATTGTCCAGCTTTCACAAGCATATGAGGCGACTGAAAATACCATGGCTTGGGTCAGGAGCGTCTTAGTCCTTAAAGTGACATCTTTGTTTTTTAATACTTTAAAGAGGCAGATTTTCCCAATGCAATATGTCATTTGATTTCCTGATTGCTGCTTCCAAGAGTGTTGATTGTGGAGCCAAGTAAAATGAAATCCTTGACAATGTCAATCTTTTTTCCATTTATCATGATGTTGCTTACTGGTCCAGTTGTGAAGAATTTTGTTTTCTTAACACTGAGGTGTAATCCATACTGAAGGCTGTCGTCTTTGATCTTCATCAGTAAGTGCTTCAAGTTCTCTTCCCTTTCAGCAGGCAAGGTTGTGTTATCTGCATATCGTAGGTTGTTAATGAGTCTTCCACCAATCCTGATGCTACTGTCTTCATATAGTCCAGCTTCTTGGATTATTTGCTCAGCATACAGATTGAATAAGTATATACCTGTATAACAAAAGATTTAGCATTTCAACATTTTTCATGTACAATTCAGTGATGTTGTTACATACATCAATTGTGCATCTATCATATCTGTCCCCTGCTTCCTTTCTTGTGCTGGAGCTTGACAGTCTAGAACTGGGCTGTCCAATCCAGTAGCCACTGCCACATGCGGCCACTGAGCACTTGAAATGTGGCTAGTCTGAAATGAGATGTGTTATAAGTGTAAAATGCACACTGAATTTCAAAGACCTACTTAAAAAATGTGAACTATCTCAATTCACCTCTGATTATTTTATGGATTACATGAGACCTTTCACAAAAACCCTGGCTCATGTCTTCCTACTTTCCTCCATAGACATGCATGAGAAATGCTTAGTAACAATTCAAATAATGCTATTGGGGTTCCAAGAGTAGGAGAGTTCTTTCGGATCCAAGATCAAGGAAGATATGTTGGAGAAAATGACAAAGGAGCCTGTGTAGATTAGATAAGCAGCGAAAGGTGGAGAGGGCATCTCAGTGGTAAGGATGGAGACGGCATGATCCTAGTCACCAGAACGAGCATGCTCAGGGCATAAGCCCCTTCTCTGCATGCTCCAACACCTAACTTTCAAACCAAGAGCTCCTTTTTCTGAACATTTTTCCCTCCTTATCTTTCACATTCATTCATTCATTCATATAACAACATATTTTGAACACTATGCATTATTTAAAGCATATAGCCACAAGCAAGACATTCTGCCCTCCAGGAGTTAACCTACTCACCAGTAAGTCCATTACAGAGAGATACTCTGATACATGCTTCTTCTGAATCCCCCATGGCACTGTGCACACCAAGAAAACCAAACCAGTTGCCTTTGAGACACCTCTGACTAATGGCAACTCCATGTGTGCCAGAGTAGAACTGTACTCAGTAGGGTCTTCAATGACTGATTTTTCGGAAGTAGATCACCAGGCTTATTTTCCAAGCTGCCTCTGGGTGGACTCGAATCTCCAACCTTTCGGTTAGCAGTGAGCGTTCTAACCATTTGCGCCACCCAGGGAACTCTGCAAGTCCTTAACAAATGCTTACTGGTTAACTTTTCTGCCCCTACTCTGCCCACCCCCGGCTTCAGGTCCCACTTATAACCTCAATCAATCATTTTCCAAATATACAACTTTATTCTTGAGCCAGGATAGGCAAAGCAGTGTGGTCGACTCTCAGGACAAGGGGAGAAAAACCCAAAGTGTGGGCACAGCCAATGAATGGTGAATGAGAAAAGGTCTCTTATATACTTGAGGTCCATAAGCAAAAATAATAATAATCATCATATCTTCATATAAGCAGATGGAATCTTGTAGACACACAAAGAGCTTGATTGAGGATAAAATAACAAGGTTTTTTTTGTTGTTGTTTTTTTTTTTTTTTATCTGAGTTAGTAGAACATTCAAACGAGTGATTAATACAATAGGCTCTTTGCCTTTCTTTAACTGAATGAAATTTTGACAAAGCATCTTTTTCATTCACTCATTATGACTCCATAAACATACTTTTGAATTAACTTCATTGCCGTTAAAGCACTGACATAAGGTTATCTTGGTGCACGGAGCATGGTCCCTTTAGCAGAATATACTAGTAATTAATGTTTGCTGCCACTCTGACATGGGTTTCACCTGCCTTTGTGAGGACGGAATTTAATTTTTTTTTCTTGATTGGTCATGTCATTTACAGAACACATCATTCTAGAAAGAATCTCCTTTAATATTCAGATCAGGTTCTCCCATATGTCAGCCAGCAGTCCCTCTCCAAACGTAAGTGAAAGAAAGAAGGCCTGTTCCTCAGAGGGACACTTTGAGCTAGGAAAACCCTTCCATGCTCCCTTGCCCGATGGGCAGCGTCTGCTACAATGAGTACCTACCTACTGTGGACACTTTGCATGGGTGAACACTCCGGCCCAGCATCATTAGAGCCATGCAAAGTCCGTACTCCAACACACAGTGCCTCAGCTAGGCTTCCTAGGTGGGGTCTGCAGTCTGCTTCTTGCTGACCCTTGAAATTGTTATTGCTGTTTTTAGCTGCCATTGATTCAGGCTCAACTCCTGGTGACCCCATGCACATTGGAATGACATGCCCCGTCCTGCACTATCCCCACAATTTGTAGAGGATTGGACCATTGTGATCCATAGGGTTTTCATTGGCTGATTTTTTGGAAGTAGATCACCAGGCCTTTCTTCCTTGTCCATCTTAGTCCTGAAGCTACTGAAGGCTGTTCAGACAGGTGGTGGCTGTGCTTGAGGTGCATTGGTTGGGAACTGAACCCAGGTCTTCTGCATGGAAGGTGAGAATTGTACCACTGAACCACCACTGCCCCCATGTCCCATGAAATAAAGAACCTGAAATGATGGAGATAGGAGGAGACCTTGGGGAAGGATGACCTGAAGAAACTAGGCCCAGGTAAAGCCGATTGGCTCCTGAGGAATCACTTAGTTTAATGCTTCATTTCACTGAGGCCCAGAGAGGCCTAAGACGTGCGATCAGTGAGAGAGAAAGCTGGGAAAGGAGACCAGGTCTACTCAGTTTGAGAAGCCAAGAATATTAAGAGCTTGAGATCTTAGTAGTCTAGACAATGTAAAACAACACAGAAGCCTGTTTTGTCTTCTTTTGCTTGTGCTTTCTTTGAGCCCATATTACAATGCAGAGCCTAAAACTCCCAGTCTCTTTCAGCACAGCCTGTAATCCTATTAAAAAGGATTATTCCATTGTCCTGGGCTATCAGATCTTGGTAAGAACTCATTTAGGTCAACCTTTTAAGAAATTTAAACACACACACAAAAAAGTGAAACCACTTGCCGTACTTCTTAAAGAGAGCCAAGCCCCCGAGGTCCTGACTGTGGACAGCCCTCTCAGCTTCTTCATGCAAATTCTGACTCTGTCATCCCTTTGGTTCCTCAGTTCTAGCAGAGGATGGGGGGCTGGAGCAGGAGTTAAAGCCTAGTCATTTCCATCTAAACAACTGGAACATTAAATCCACTTCAATCACCTCTGCCTGCTGTGACCACGCACTCTGAATCCCTTTAGTGGGCTCAAACTCTGAGGGAGAGAGAGGAGCAGAGCAGAGGAGATGGATAAGGATGGATGTGTGTGCACAGCTGGGAGTCCAGTGGCCCTCTTCACTGGGTTTCCAAGCGGCCAGGGGCCCAGACTGACCCATACCAGGGTTGGCATTAGACACCCAGTGCCTAACTCACTACTTCTGCCTCTACATTCTGCCATGCCCGTTTAAAATAAAGGCATAGTTAATCATCCCAAAGTTCTAGAGAAATCATTTACTCCTTTCTTCTCCCTGACACCCACACTTCATCAGCCTCCATCACGTCTATTTCCTTTTCTCAACCTCTTCCAAATCCTCTCGTGGTGGGCACCTTCTGATGTGGCTGCCAGTGATCTCGCCTCCTGGTGTTCATGCCCTTTCCCTTGGTTGTGGGCTGGACCTAGTGACTTCTAATCAGTAAAACCAAACCAACTGCCATCAAATCAATTCCGACTCATGGCAACCCCACATGTCAGAGTAAAACTGTGCTCCAGGGGGTTTTCAATGTCTAATTTTTCAAAGTAGATCACCAAGCCCCTCTTCTGAGGCACCTCTGGGTGGACTCAAACTTTTCTGTTAGTAGCCGAGTTAACCCTTTGCACCACCCAGGGACTCCTTCTAACCAATAGAATATGGCAGAGGTGATGGATGTCATTTCCATCATTCACTTAGAAAAGACTGTGACTGCCATCTGTTCGCACTTTCTCTGGCTCTTCTTGCTCTTGTTCTGGTGGAGTCAGTCATCAGGAAGGAACTGAGGGTGATCTCCAGCCAATAGCCAGCAAGGAACTGAGGTCCTCAGTCCAACAGCTCATCTGAGCTGAATCCTGCCAGCAGTCACCGGGAGACCTTTGGAAGGGGATCTTGAGGTGATGGCAGCCCTGACTAATGCCTCAATTGCAGTCTCATGAGAGATCCTGAAGCAGAGGACCCTGCTAAGCTGTGTCAGGACTCCTGACCCACAGAAATTGTAAGGTCCTAAATGTGTGTTGTTTGAAGCCATTATGTTTTGGAGGTTTGTTTTTTATTTTGTTTTGTTTTGTTTTTACACAGCCATAGATAACTAATATAACCCTACACGCACTCTATCCCATAGTCCATCCCCCTTGTCTGGAAAATTCTATGAAGCCACCTAACAGTTCCGCTGTCTCCCCTGTGCCCCCAGCCCCAGCCTATCATCCATAATGTCATTAAGTGATCTTCCTAAAACACAGCACTAATCATGTTGCTACCAAAAGGTGGATGTTTAAGTCATCAACTTCCATTTCAACCACATCAGCTTCTATTTTACCTATTTTAGATTTTATGCTTCTTGACTGGGTTTCATTTGAGGCGGAAAAAAAGAAATGATTCTTCCACCATAAACTTTAAAATTAGAAAAATCTGAGAGTGTAGCATTGACAAATATCCTGATGATCCAACTTTTAGACACTTGGTAGGATTGCTCCTCTCTGCCTCCTTGAGGTTAGATGTGGCCATGTGATTTGTTTTGACCAATAAAAAGTGAATGACACGTGTCACTTCTAGGTGAAAGGATTTAGTTGCCAGGGCTCAACTTTCACCTCCCTATTCCCTGCCATAATGATTATGGAAGTGTATACCATAAAAGGAATCTGGGATCTTGACAGTTTGTAAAGCTCAGTGCCCACCCTGCTGACCCATGAAACACGTAGCATGAGAGAGAAATAAATCTTTGTTGCACTAAGTCACTTACATTTTGAGGTTATGTTTGTTACCACAGCACAGCCCATCCCATACTGACTAATACTTTGAACTCAACAAATCTCTCATTTCATAGATCAGAAGATTAAGGAGAGAAGTCATGGCCCAAAGTCTCCCCACAGAGCACCCAGGAAAGAGCCCTCACCACTACACTAGGGCTGTACCCCTGCTCCCTACTGTGTCTACAGGGGCTGATGAGCACTTTGACCTCAGTGCAAGGCAAGAGAGCTCTCCTCACACCAGGAGCTTGGAAAAGCACCTCTCTAGGCCTGTATGAACCACTGATTACATGGGGTCACCTGCGAGGGTCTAATCAGCAGCACAGACCACCCCTTGTTTTGTTCTTTCCTGTCATGAGTATTAGCTTCTTCCCCAGCCCCTCTGCCCGGTAAACTGTAGGTATCTTCAAGGTAGTGTGGGGTTGGTAAATAGAGGGCTAAAACCCTCTTTGGAGTTTACAGCAAGGGGCAAGTCATTCCCAATGAGTTTCCAGAACTTGAGGCTTTCTTCCTGTGTTCTCAAGACATGGATTTGGCAAAGGGGAAAGACAGACACTTGGTCTAGCTTCTTCTACACAGAATGTCTCTATTGCTGAATGGATTATAGAGGGCTCTGAAGTAGGACCTTGGTAGGTCTCAGTGGGCTTTGAACAAGATGACCATATGTCATGTTTGCCTAGAACACTCCTGGTTTACACTTATTGCCCCAGAATTGCTCCTTTTCGTTCTCAAAAGTGTTTCAAAAGATAAAGTACACGGTCACCCAAGCTTTGAGACCCAAGTCACCTGCCAGGCCTTATTTCCCAATTCCCTCCACGCTGGCCACTGGCTGCTGGAAAAGGATTTCCACCACCCCAGAACTGCCAGAGAGAGTCAGCTTCAGGCAGCAGCTAGGAGGCAGGGCTCCTGGGTCCTGGTCTCCCCTCTAACGTCATCTGGCTGTGTGATTTTGTAAAATTTGCTTTCCCTCCTTTGACATCTGTGTTATGTAAAACAATGGAGTTGAATTGAATGGTCCTTTGATTTCCTTCCAGTCTTCGATTTGATGAACCTGTCTGTTGGAGAGCTTGCCAAAGACGGGGCCAGGAGTTCATGAATCCACATGGGCTCCAAGCACTGAATAGAGATGGAGTCAATCACATGACCCACAGACATATTTACAGCTTTTTCTTTCAAATCCATGTAGGTGCTGTTGTGATTCATGAAATGCAAAATCACTTAAAAGCATTACTAGATTTGGAGTAGCTCTCTGTCATTAAGTATTTTCTCAATCAACATGACACTAGAAGTGCCACTACTATCAGGCTGGGGAGAGGAGCCAAAAGCGGAACGTATTGTCATTAAAAAAGGATACTCATAGTGGAACAGGTGGAGAACCACTGATGCGGTAAGCAATCAACAAAAGTGCACCCAAAGTGTTGTCTCATCTGCAAAGTTTCTTTCTCTGGAGAAAGGCACTAGGGCTTTCTTCAGTCTCTTTAAGGAGAAGGTCGAAGGTTTCCAGAAGACTTGCTTAGTCCCACCCCACCCCAACTAATGGTAACATGAGCTTCTATTTGTTGCATACCTACTATGTGACAGAGATCCAGCTAGGTGTTCTGCATAGGTAAGGTAGTCCCCAAAACAGGTGAGAAAATGAAGCCACAAAGGGACTTGGGTGGCATCTGTGTCATGTTGTCCACTAAACCCACCATCATCTGAGGGTTGAAGCCAAATGGCTGCTCCAAAGGGATTCCCTTGAAAGAAAGTGGGCCTGAGGAGGTAGTATATGTGGAGGGAGACAAGAAAGAGCTCAGTGCCCTCAATAGCATCAGGTGAAATCCGACCCCAAGAAGAAGAACATAGTCCTCTTCTCCTGCCAGAGATATGAATATAGTCACAGGTGGGACAGAAGTCAATTTTTCTTTAAGGTGGGGTAGGGAGGAGAATAAAACCTAGATAAACGAGAGAGATTCTTCATTTGAATTTTAAAAAGTGCCCTTAGAAAGTTTTCAGCAACACAATAGTTCCCGAGCTTAATTCTGCTTCCCTTTTTTGGTTAAATTGGAATTAAAGAGAAACACTCTGTATTATTTTTCTGTTTTAGCATTTTCTACAGAAAGGTCCCCAATGTAGGGCATGTGTATTGAGTTCCTCAAGAACTGGGCGGGGCAGCAAAACGAAGATCAGAGAGACGAATCTTTGGTATCATAGGGAGTGTTATGGATTGAATTGTGTCCCCTAAAAAGTTATGTTGAAGTCCTAACCCTTGCACCTGTAAATATGACCATGGTTAAAAATAGGGTTTGTTGTTGTTCTTGTTGTTATGTTATGAGGTCGCTTCCAAGTAGGCTAGGTCCTAAACCTAATCCCTTCTGAGTGGTGTTTTATAAAAGGAACAATATAGACATAGACACACACAAGAGGAAGACAGATGCCATGTGAAGAAGAAAGCAGATGAATCCATAAGCCCAGGAATGTCAAGGGTTGCCAGCAGCTACCAGAAGCTGAAGGAGTTCCTAAGTGGTACAAACAATTAATGCAATTGGCTTCTACGGAAAGGTTGGAGGTTTGAGTCCACCCAGAGGTACCTCGGAAACCACAGCTCTATTCTTACACACACGGGGTCAAGTCGACATCAACTGGTACTGGTACTAGAACCTGAAAGAGATAAAGAAGGACCTTACCCTAGAGACACACCCTGATTTGGACTTTTAGCCTCTAGAACTGTGAGAAAATAAATTTCTGTTTGTTAAAGCCACTCACTTGTGGTATTTTTGTTGCCGCAGCACTAGGAAGCTAAGCCAGGGGGTGTTCTAAAATTGCAAGCCACATATCTGGGAGGCTTGCTGGAAAGGTGTAGGCTGCAGGAGGTGAAGAATTGATGATTCTCTGAATCACTAGCACAGACATTGTCTTAGTTTCCTAGTACTGCTAAAACAGAAAATACCATAAGTGAATGGATTTAAAGAACAGAGACGTCTCACGGTTCTGGAGGCTGGGAGTCTGAATTCAGGGCATTGGCTCTAGGGGAAAGCTCTCTGTCCCTGTGGGCTCTGAAGGAAGATCCTTGTCTCTTTCAGCTTTTGTAGGTTTTTTGTTCCTCAGTTCCTTGGCAATCCTCATCTGGTATGTATCTATCTTCCCCAGTATGTGCCCGCCTCTGTGTCTAATCCTCTCTTTTTATAACTCAGAAGTGATTAGGATTAGGACATATTCTACTGATACGGCCTCATTAACACCACAGAGAAAACCCTATTCCCAAATGGAATTACATCCACAAGTATAAGGTTTAGTGTTTACAACACATACATTGGGGGAACACAATTCAATCCTTAAGTTTCTTTTCTTTCTAAGTCACCAGGTTAGAAATCTTCCCTCAATGTTCCCATTTATTCCTGAACCACGGCAGGCCCTCTGCCAAGGAGTTCCCTCTCCACACCCCCTCCCCATACCCAGGAGCTCTCTCTGCTTGCCTCATCTTCTTGTCCCAAACTCCCTTCTTCCTCTTTCACTAGGGGAGTTGGGACATATTTCAGTATCTCCCTGGGTCTGTGGAAGCAGATGAGGAATTTCTCTCAGAAAAGCAGCCCCCATGCCACTTCATCCAGTGCCCTAATCTCAGCTCTGTGGGCTTGGAGGCTGTGAAGGGCTGAGGTTAGCTATATTTTGGGTAACCAGAAGAATGAGATAGGGGGTACCCATAGCTACCTTTGTTCTGGCACATGTGAATTCAAACAAGATAATGTCTTTCATCTTATATCCTGCTTTGCTCCAAAGATTCTGTTGGCTGTAAAATATTTATGTCAAGAGCCACTCTCATCACATGAAAATTTTGGTATGCTAGAGAAGAATTTCTTTTTTATTTGTCCCTATCTTGTGAAAAATCATGTGTGGCAGAGAGAGGTGTTGTTGTTAGGTGCCGTCGAGTTGGTTCCCACTCATGGTAGAATGAACAACAAAATGTACAACAGAATGAAACACTGCCCAGTCCTGCACAATCCTCACAATCTTTGGTATGTTTGAGCCAGTTGTTGCGGCCACTGTGTCAATCCATCTCGTCCAGGGTCTTCCTGTTTTTCAGTGACCCTCTACTTTACCAAGCATAATGTCCTTCTCCAGGGACTGGTCCCTCCTGATAACATGTCCTAAGTACCTGAGACAAAGCCTCGCCATCCTCACTTCTGTAAGGAGCGTTATGGCTGTATTTCTTCCAAGACAAACTTGTTTGTTCTCCTGGCAGTCCATGTTATATTCAATATTCTTCACCAACACCATAATTCAAAGATGTCAATTCTTCTTCAGTCTTCCTGATTCATTGTCCAGCTTTCGTGCACTCTCTTAGTCATCTAGTGCTGCTATAACAGAAATACCACACATGGATGGCTTTAACAAACAGAAGTTAATTCTCTCACAGTCTAGTAGGCTACAAGTCCAAATTCAAGGCGTTAGCTCCAGGGGAAGGCTTTCTTTTCTCTGTTGGCTCTGGTGGAAGGTCCTTGTCATCAATCTTCCTCAGTTGAGGAGTTTCTCAATGCAGGGACCCAGTCCAGAGGACACGCTATGCTCCTGGTGCTTCTTTCTTGGTGGTATGAGGTTCCCATGTCTCTCTGCTCACTTCTGTCTTTTATACCTCAAAAGAGAATTGGCTCAAAACACAACCCAATCTTATAGATTGAGTCCTGCCTTGTTAACATAACTGCCACTAATCCCATATCATCAACATCATAGAGGCAGGATTTACAACACATAGCAAAATCATAACAGATGACGAAAGGGTGGACAATCACACAATACTGGAAATCATGGCCCAGCCAAGTTGACAGATGTTTTGGGAGGACACAATTTAATCCATGACACACACATATGAGGCGATTGAAAACATCATGGCTTGGGTCAGGTGCACCTTATTCCTCAAAATGACATCTTTGCTTTTTAACACTTTAAAGAGGTCTTTTGTAGCAAATTTGCCCAATGCAGTACATCATTTGGTTTCCTGACTGCTGATTCCATGGGCGTTGATTGTGGATCCAAGTAAAATAAAATCCCTGACAAGGTCAATCTTTTCTCCATTTATCATGTTGCTTTTTGGTCCAGTTGTGAGGATTTTTGTTTAATGTTGAGGTGTAATCCATACTGAAAGCTGTAGTCTTTAATCTTCATCAGTAGGTGCTTCAAGTCCTCTTCGCTTTCAGCAAGCAAGTTTGTGCCATCTGCATATCGCAGGTTGTTAGTGAGTCTTCCTCCAATCCTAATGCCACATTCTTCTTCATATAGTTCAATTTCTTAGATTATTTTCTCAGCACACAGATTAAATAAGTATAGTGAAAGAATGCAATTCTGATGCACACCTTTCCTGATTTTAAACCATGCAGTATCCCTTTGCTTTGTTCAAATGAGTGCCTCTTAGTCTATGTACAGGTTCCTTATGAGCACAATTAAGTGTTCTGGAATTCCCATTCTTCGCAATGTTATCCATAATCTGTTATGATCCACACAGTCGAGTGCCTTTGCATAGTCAATAAAACACAGGTAAACATCTTTCTGCTATTCTCTGCTTTTGGTCAAGATCCGTCTGAAATAATCTGATTGGCTCCATCAGATCGATCAGCAGTGGCATGGAGCAGGGTCATGGAGGTGCCAATCCCTCTGCATGGGGACTTTCCAAGAGAAGGCAAGTGACTGTGAGTTGGGAGGTGCCCCAGTCATCACTGAAGGCAGCCTTGGAGATCCAGACATTCCACTGCATCCTGAAAGCCCACTGAGACTAGAAACCCAAACAAGACAGCACAGTGCTTATGTGCAGGCAGGTGAGGAGAAAGAGGGTATGCAGAGGGGTGAGGGAAAGAAGGAATGAGGGGAGAGAAAGTATGTTCCAGAGAAACAAGACTAGGCAAGAAAGTCAGGAGCAGTGGCCAGAGATGGAGGAGAAGCCACTTCACATGGTCAAGAGGAATACGCAAAATTTAAGTAACCCAAACCAGGATGCTACAAAAGAAGTATGCTTTTTAGAGGAAATTGTTGCTTATGTCTCCATCTTAAATTCACAACACTTAAAACTAAAATACTGATGTTGCACAATAAAATTACGTGAGTGTGTGTGGTGTGTACACACACACATACTGTAATGGCCCCCTCAGCTGCTAACCAAAAGGTTGACGGTTGGAACCCACCCAGCAGCTCCACAGAAGGAAAACCTGGCAATCTGCTCCTATAAAGAGTACAGCCTAGAAAACTCTATAGGGCGGTTCTACTCCATTGCATGGGGTTGCTATGAGTAGAAAGTAGATGCAATGGCACCTAACAATAACAATAATGGTCTCTCAGGAAGAACTAGTGAAGGTCCCAGCTCCTCGGACCTTCCCCATACTGGGCAGCTCCCTAAAACCTGCCTGTGTTGGGGGCAGACAGCCTGAATCCCAGCAGCAATTGGCCCTCAAGTGAGCAAAGTCATTCATAACATCCCCCCACCTCCTTCTTGTCCCCTGCTTATCCTCTTTGGGTCTCTAGTGTGTCGCTAGGATGTGAAGTTTCTCACAGGTTGTCACTTCACACTGGAGAGATGTATTTGCATTTATGTTCAAGTTGCAATGGTCCTGAGCCCCCACCTCCCTGCCCAATCAGGAGCTTACCCCTTATCAGAGTACTTCCCTGTTACTTATTTCAAATCAGTTGCCATTGAGTCAACTCTGACTCACGAAAACTCCATGTGTTTAAGAGTAGACCTGTGTTCCTTAGGGTATTCAATAGCTGATTTTTCAGAAGTAGATTGTCAAGCCTTTCTTTCAAGGCACCTCTGGGTGTATATAAGCCACCCTTTCAGTTAGTAGCTGAATACTTAACTGTTTGCACTATGCTGAGACTCCATATTTATTTCCAGCAGTCTCCAAAAAGGTCTTCACATGTGCTCACAAAGTAATCCATAAGCCATAGTTTCCACAAACTGTGCTTCCTTCTATTCTCCTTCTCTGCCTCCCACTTGTCAATTCCCACTGCCAGAGAGCAAGGAGGCCTCTCTGCCAAGGAGAATACCAGTGTCTTTGAGTTCCCCAACCACCAGTCATCAGGGGCCAGAGATACTCTGGCTTCCAAGTCCTTGCAGGGAAAATGCAGCCTTCTTCTTAACACAGCCACACTAGGTATCCTTGGCTCACAAGCACTTACTGGGACTCAGAGTCTCTCATGACATCTCCAGACCAATTCTATCAACCTTTGAATTACACCCATTTAACTTGGGGTCCAAGCAAGTCCAAGAAGCAGTTGAAAAAGAGCCCCCATCCCAGTCTCTTTCTCCTCTTCTTGCCCCTTGCCCCTCAGTCAAAATACATTCTCTCCCACTCCTCACTCCCCCTACACAGTTACCTCCTTGCCCATAAATAGACTAAGGAGTTGGGTGAGGTGGGTTTGTCTACACCATCAGCCTCAGAGTCCCAGCTCAGCCAAATTAAACTACCCAGAACCCCAGTCTGCAGTAGCAGGTAAGTAGGTGAAGGTGGCCCAAGTTGACAGCAAAAGACTTAAGGATTCTGCAAATCCATAACCACCAATAAGAACAGGAAATGGCACTTTATCCTGATACAAAAGAAGTTGCCTACATTCTCCCAGAGGGACCCAGTTCCTAGTTTAAAGAGGAAGAGTCTAGAATAGTCCAGGCCCAGGAGCAGTTTAATCAGAGGAATTCCACAAGGGTCATTAAAACCTGCCTTCTTCCCCTCCTTCTTCTGACGGCTGCCCCATCCCTCACCTGGAAACCACCAAGTCCATAAATTAGGATACATGGGCCGTTAGTTCTGGTGGCAGGTGCAAATCTCTCCTTGATCCACCCTAATCTGTATGAGGGAGCAAATGAGAGAAGAAATCTTACTTACTTTCTAGAAGTACTTGACAGTACCCCCTCAAAAGATTTACTACTCTAAGCTTGGGATGGGGGAAGGTAGGAGTCAGAACTGTAAGGCAGGGGCCAAGCTCTCCTCATCCAGAATCCCCTTGAAGTTTCCCACACACTGTCAGGTACACGTTCATGTATGTGCACACACACAACCAGGCATAGGTACACCGGAGGCAATCTAGGAACAGCCTATAGGATTATGACAAGGTAATGAAGGTCTCCCTTTCTTAGTGTGTACCACCATTCAGGTTGGCAGAAGAAGGAAGCCCATGCTAACCCGAAAGACCTGGAGAGGGGGGTCTCATCACAGAGGGAGGGCTCCAGAAGACAATTTCTTTCTGTCTGGTTTTGCCGGGAAAGAAGTTGGGAGAGCAAGAGGCTACCTCATCTCCATTCAGCCTTTACCTCCTAAGCCTCCTGGGGCTTAACTGCCTCTGCAGGAGGGCACGAGAGGACTTGTGATGGGACAGGGGCAGGGCAAGGTCCCAGGTCACCGCCTGAGCCTTGAGTAGGGCCAAGCCCGCTCATTGGCCTCCCTGAACCTGCCAAGCTCTCTGAGATTTGTCACTTCTAAAAATCCAGTGTCATTCACGTCTGTGTTCTTTCAGCTCTTTACACGACCCCTTATTTCTGAGCTTCTGAAGAGCCTTGAGACTTCTTTTTCTTATACCAAAATTAAAAAAGAAAATGGAGAAAAGAAAACACAAAAAAAAATACTCTAATAGGTTCAAAATGAGTAAAAATCAATGGTTAGAAAAAACAAGGCAGAGGCACTGCTGTTGGGGCGTTTGCAGCCAGCCTGAAATTAAAGCTAATTTTCTTCTCCCCTAAGAGTCCAAGGCCGTCCTTAGTAAAAAGCTACAACCTTTTGGGTTTTCCCTCTAGCCGATGGCAAGCTCCTGTCCTTTCACCTCTGGATGGCCCTCTCTGTTTTCTCTGATTGGGTGATGAAAGCATCTCTGCCAAGCACTGAAATTTTATTTCCACACCACTATGTTGTATTTTTCCCAAACTCAAGGACGGGTGTCCAGAGGACTCCCTGAAACAAGAAGCTGTTCGCACTTACCTCAGCAGCACTAAAACATGGGGTGAGGACAGCGAGGGCCACACCTTTCCTGGGGCCAGTTTCCAGGGGGGCATGTGGCTGAGACAGCCTTGAGGCAATCCCTCATGCAGCCCCCTGGCCAGAGATGGACAAGTCCTACTCACTTCCAGAAGACCCCTGAGGACTCTCCTGTCCACCTCAGCTCAGAGGCAGGCCTGCCTGCAAAACATACAAGTCATCTGCTGATTTAGAGTCAAAGCGAGGGGAGGACCAGGGCTTCCCAGCCTGGAGACGATGCGGCTATTTATGGAGCTGGATAAAAGGAACGTCCTAGCATGTTGTGAGGCCAGGTCGCAAAGCCATCCTCTGGACCCCCCATCCACCCATCAGAGAAGAGTGCCAAAATCTCCCCGCCAAGCCCAGCATGGGTTTCTTCCAAAAACAATTTAAAGGGCCACAGTAATTGACTTTCTCTTAGCTTTCTTGAGGGACCGTTTCATTCCATAGACCTTTGGTCATATGCAAACATAATGTCAAGAACTCAGGGAGGCAAGAACAATTAGCAAGGTCCCAATTTGTGTTTCTCCTGAGCCGTCTATGATAGCAACCCATGTTTTAAGTTAGGACATTTGCTTCGCAAGAGCTGTTAAAATGCGTCTGCACTTCGTAACCTTAAATTACCCCAGGGAGGCAGGCTGTGCAAACACGCATTTGGGTGCTAACAGCTCTAATTAAGAAGGTGCTGCTTTCTTTTTCCTTCTCTCTTTTTCTCTTTTACAATTTTGCACCTCTTTTAATAACAGTAAAATTTTAAAACAATGTAATTCCACATGTGCAAAAACAGAGAGAGATTGGGTGTACATTTAAGAATGCAATATTTTAAATACTACAGTTTTAAGTTGAACTGTGAACACTTTTTCTCTCTGAAATGTCGTGTCTGGGGGAAAGATGCTTTGTTTCAGCCTAGTCTATCACTGACAAGGCATGACTAGGAGCCCTGGTCCCTGGCAGGGACAGGGACTCCTGGGCTTGCTCTTGGTGCCCTGGGATACATTTCTGCTGTATTTCACGGAGATTCTATGGCCACTGTGATATTGGAAACTGACATTTTTGTGGTCACTGTGCTAGGATGGGTGATACTTGGCAGAGGTAGAACAGAATGTCACCAATTTGTTCTCCATTAATTCATAACCTGTGTAGCTTTTTGTTGTTGTTTTTTTTTTTTAAATAATATTTTATTGAGTTTTTGGTGAAAGTTTTACATAGCAAGTTAGGTTACCATTTGACATTTTCCACACAAATTGTTCAGTAACATTAGTTATATTTATCACAATGCATCAACATTCTCTTTAATGGTGTTCTGTTTGTTCCCCTTATAGTATTCTAGTTTCCGGGTCTCTTTATTTTCTCATCTTTGCTTTTGAGTAATTGTTGACCTTTTGGTCTCCTACCGATGGTTTGTAAGTAGGGCACCAATGTTATGAGTAATATCCTTTATTTTGTGTGCCACTCTGCTGTTTAGCTGAAAGGTGATCTCAGGGGACAGGTTTAAAGATAGGTTTAAAGAGTATCTCAGGGAGATAGTCTCAGAGAGTCCTCAGTTCTCTACTGTTCCAGTTTGTCCGGTTTTTTTTTTTTTTCTTTTTTTTTAATAAGAATTCGAGTTCTGCTCCATATTTTTTGCCCATTCTATCTGGGACCAACCATTATGACCCAGGTCAGAAAGGTCAGTGGAGGTAGTCGGCCACCATGTAGTTCTTCTGGTCTCAGGGTAGATGAGGTTGTGGCTCATGTAGACTTGTTTCTTCTCTGTGGTCTTGGTTACCTTCTTACTGTTTTGCTCCTGCTGAGTAGACAGACCTATAGTTGTGTCTTAAATGGTCGTGGGCAAGCTTTTAAGACCCCAGACACTACTCACTTCACTAGGAAGCAGATTATGATTTTTGTGAACTACGTTATGCCAGTTGACTGAGTTGTCCCAGGAAACTATGGTCCGAACCCTTCAAACCCAGAAAACCAATCTTGGAAGGAGTTTGGTTATGTCTGAGAGGTATCCATATTTGTGTCTTCAATGAATATATGTGTCTGCACCCACATATTTGTATTTACACATACCTAAAGATACTTTTATCTGTTCTCACCTATGTACACACCTGTACCTACCCATATACAAATTTGCCTGTACCCATCCATATGGGCTTAAACACTCATTTTTACTTTGGTTGTGCTGTACTCACTATGTCCACATGTGGCACTGCTTTTCACATCACCAAAAACAACAACTCTACAAACTAAAGTGTATTCCCTTTCCCCTCCCCTAGCAACCAACGAACATTGGTGTCTCTATATTTATCTATTCTTGTCATCTTACAATAGAGGGATCATACAATATTTTCCTTATATGCTTAACTTATTCCACTTAGCACTATGCCTTCCAGGTCCATCTGTGTTATAATATGTTTTGAGGACTCATCATTGTTTTTATGGTTGCACAGTATTCCACTGTATGTATGTACCACAATTTGCTTATCCATTAATCTGTTGATGATCACTTTGGTTGTTTCCATTTATTTTCTATCATGAATAAAGCAGCGATGAACATAAATGTGCTATGTCTGTTTGTGCCATTATTTTTAGGTGTCTAGGGTGTACACCTAGGAGTGGGATTGCTGGATCCTAAGGTAGTTCTATTTCTAGTTTTTTGAGAAAGCACCATACAGTTTTCCATAGTGGTTGTACAGTTTTACAGTTCCACCAGCAATAGATAAGGGTTCCAATCTCCCCACATCTTTGGCAACATTTGTTGTTATCTGTTTTTTGTTTGTTTTATTATTATTTTTTTAATCAATGCCATTTTATCTGGGGTAAGAGGGTATTTCATTGTAGTTTTGATTTGCATCTCTCTAATGGCTAATAATCGTGAACAGCTTTTCATGTGTTCATTGGCTGCTTAGATGTCCTCTTTGGTGAATATTCTTTTCGTGTCCTTTGCCCATTTTACAGTCGGGTTGTTTGTCTTTCCATTTCTGAGTTGTAGTTTTCTATAGATTTTAGAGATTAGATCCTTATCAGATAAGTCGTTTCTGAAGATTTTTTCCCAGTCTGTAGGTTGTGTATTTACTCTTTTAATAAAGTCTTTTGATGAGCATAAGATTTTAATTTTTATGAGGTCCCATCTATCTATTTTGTCTTCTTCTATTCATGCATTGTTGTCGTGTTTGTTAACCTATTTTTACAAATGATTAGGTCCCACAGTTTTCTCTTTAAGTTTTCTTCCAGGAATTTTATGGTTTTAGGTTTAACATTAGGTCTTCGATCCATTTTGAGTTAGTTTTTGTGTATAGTGTGAGGTATGGGTCCTGTTTCATTCTTCTGCAGGTGGATATCCAGTTTTGATGAAGGTGCTGGTTTCTTAAACAGACCTTGAAGAGGAGGCAATCTGAAAACACAAATCAGGAGTCTCTATCAATTCCCAACCACTTTCCAGAACGTGTTCAATGTGCAGTGAGGGGACCAAGGATAAGTGGGACAACAGCCATGACCCCAGAGCTCACACTGTAGTGGAGGAGAGAAGACAAAAGACAAGTGGTTGTAATATGAGGCAGATAACAGTAGGGGCCATAAAGGTAGGACGCTGGCTGTTGTAACCTTGGGGTTATGATGGTTTCAAGAGGTCTTAGACAAAGGTGGAGGAGAGGAGAAAAACCCCCATTGCCATTGAGTCCATTCTGACTCCTAGCAACCCCATGTGACAGAGTAGAACTGCCCCATAGGATTTCTAAGGCTTTAAATATTTACAGAAACAGACTGCCACATCTTTCTGCCGCAGAGCAGCTGCTGGGTTTGAGCAATTGACTTTCTGGTTACCAGCTGAGCACTTCACTACTGCACTACCAGCACTCCATTTGAAATAAGTGAGTGGTTGGAGACAAAAAGTGGGGGGCAGTGGTGGTTCAGTGGTAGAATTCTCACCTTCCATGAGGGAAACCCTGCTTGCTTCCAGCCAGTGCACCTCATGTACAGTCACCATGCACTTGTCGGTGGAGGCTTGCATGTTGCTATGATGCTGAACAGGTTTCAGTAGAACTTCCAGACTAAAAATGACTAGGAATAAAGGCCTGGACATCTATTTATAAAAATCAGTCAATAAAAACCCTATGAACCACAATGGCCAATCTGTAACTGATCATGAGGATGGTGCAAGACCAGACAGTGATTTACTCCACTGTGCATGTGATCACCATGAGTTGGGGGATGATTCCACAGCAGCTAGCAACAGCAAGAGACAAAGAGGCATGCAGATGATTGGGATGTTTGAGGTGGGAAAGTATTTAAAGCTAAGGAGGTAATGTATTAGAACAGTGGTTCTCACACTTGAGAATCCATCAGAAACACCTGGAGGGCTTGTTAATACACAGTTTGACGGACAAAATCCCCAGAGTTTCTCACTCAATGGTCTCAGGAGAGGCCTGAGAATTTGCTTTTCTAGCAAATTCCTGGGTGATATTGATGTTGCTGGCCTGAGGACCACACTTTGAGAACCACAGAATTAGAGAGCACTCTGATGCAAGCAGACACCTGGTAGTGTGGTAGTTAAGCATTTGGCTGCTAACCAAAAGGATGGAAGTTCAAATCTACCAGCTGCTCCATAGAAACCCTATGCGGCAGTTCAACTGTGTCCTATAGGGTTCTATGAGTCGGAATCAACTCGACGGGAATGGGTTTGGTTTGGGTTTTTATTCTGATTCAAGTGAGAGAAACTCATCTCAAACTGGATTGAGCAAAGAAATTTTTGTACAAGTCAATGGCTCACCATAACTGAAAATTTCAGAGAAGTAGTTGGATTCAGGCACAGCTGGATCTAGGGGCTTAAAAATGTCATTGGACCTTGAGCACTTTCTCCATTTCCTAGCTCCATTTTCCCCTCTGTTGGTTTTATCTTTTGGTGAGTTTTCTGAACCTAGAACACTAGCATTTCAGACTTACAATGCCATTACAACTCATCCATAAACCAAACCAAACCCATTGCTGTTGAGTCGATTCTGACTCATAGCGACCCTCTAGGACAGAGTAGAACTGCCCTATAGGGTTTCCAAGGAGTGCCTGGTGGATTTGAACTGTCGAACTTTTGGTGAGCAGCCAAACTCTTAACCAGTATGTCACCAGGGTTTCCATTATAACCCACAGTCCTATTAAAAAAAGAGAGAGAGACACATTTGCTACCTCAACAATTTCACAGAAATCTCAGAACCAAGTCACTTTTCTCCTGACATAATTCAAATGCCTGTATCTGGCCCAGCTGAGAAGATGAAATATTCTGAATAGCCAGGCATAGATCCTGTAACCCTCCTGGACTAAAATTGGAGGCATGAGTGAATGTCAAAATAAAATATATATATATATATTTATATATAAATCCATTGCCATCATGTGGATTTCAACTCATAGCCACTGTATAGGACAGAGTGGAACTGTCCCATTGGGTTTCCAAGGAGCGGCTGGTGGATTCAATTTTGATCTTTTGGTTAGCAGTCGAGCTCTTAATCACTACACGACCAGGGCTCCATATATATGTGTGTATATGTCTATATATGTATGTATGTACATGTAAATGTACATACACATATAAGTATATACGTGCATATATACATACATATATATGCATGTATATATATGCAAACATCTACTCCTCACTTATCAACGATCTCATTATCTGACATTTTGCATTTATAACAATAGTAAAAAATCTACCATTTGACTATTTTGCACAGTAACAACACACGTCTGGCAGTACCGAATGCCAAGTTTCAAGGCGAGAGTAGGGCTGGCTGTGATGGTTAAGGTTATGTGTCAACTTGGCTGGGCCATGATTCACAGTGGTTTGGCAGTTATGTAATGATATAATCTGAAAGTTATATAATGATATGATTTGGCAGTTATGTAATCATATAGTCATCCTCCATTTTCACATAATGCTGATTTTCACATAACAACCTGATCTTTGGAACCTAACCATGTTGATAAGTGAAGAGTGAGTGTATATATAGTGCTGTTAAAATAAAAAAAGAAATAGAATGTGTTTGCGTCAGGTAAAGCAACTGAGATACTGCAGGTACATACCAATCTGATCACAAAAAGGAATTTGGATGTCATTAATGTGGTTGACAAAAGTTTTTTAAAGCCCTACCTTCTGTGGGGTGTCCTTCAAAGACCTGAGGATGTAAAGACATACAAGTCATTGCCCACAATACCGTTCATTCACTTAATAATAATGGTTGAGCACCTACTATGTGCCAGGCACTTTTCTAGGAGGATATATATTAGCGAACAAATGTACAAAGATTCTTGCTCTTAGGAAACTTACATTCTAATGATTATAAGAACAGCAGTTACTACTACCAAAATTTATTGAGCCCTTACTAAGCACCACAAATTATTTCATTATAGCCTTACAGCATCTCCTCTGGATGACATTATTTTATTAGTTTTACAGATGAAACTGAGACTCAGGAGAGTGAAATGACTAGCCCAGGGTCATACTGCTAGTAGCAGACAGAGCTGAGCTTAAACTCAGAAAGTCAAAGTCTAAACCCTAAGTGTTTAACCAGTACACTAACCTGCCTCCCTTAAGAGAATGAAGATCTGGCTGAGAAAAGAGAAGATACTTGGAGAAAGAGACAGCAACATGTTTACATATATAGAGAATATGTTATAAGAAAGTGAAGGAAAAATGCAATCTCCAAGAACTGGGTCAACTGAGGAATTTATCATATAGGAGGTAGAACTTGGGCTGCCTAAGAAGAAAGAGCAGTACCTAGAAAAATGGAAAGGGAATCCGTGTAGGAGACCAGCCTAGAAGAAGTGGGCATTATAGCGTCCAATGGAGTATAGTAGGAGTAGGGATGGTTCGTAGACGGGAGAGGTAGGAAGAATGACAGACTGGGATTTTGAATGTCATGAGTTGGAGCCAACTCAACAGGAACTAACAACAATGGTAGAAAATGTGGGCACTTTGAAGGTCTCAGCAGAGGGGTGATGTGTAGAATGTGATAATTTACTATATTGTTTCCCAAAATGTATTCCCAAGAACACTAGAGCTACAAAGCTCTAAGCTGTTTCTATAACAAAGAAGATGTGTAACACTGGGTTATACCAGGTCAAACAGATTACTGCAGGACTTCTCTGGGCCTTTAAAGTGAGCACTGTGAATCTTCAAGAGGGAGATATTGTTGGCAGTGTTCCTGAAGGACCCTCCCCCTCTTTCCTTTTCCAATAAATTGCTCTTGGAACTCAAGTTCTGCAGAACTCACTTTGGAAAATGTCCCATTAGGATGATTAATCTGGTGGTAGAGATGGATTTGCATTTGGTAAAATGTGGCAGAAGACCTCTTTAAAGTTTCAAAAAGAAAAGATGTCACTTTAATGACTAAGGTGCTTCTAACTCAAGCCATGGTCTTTTCTATCACTTCACATGCATGGGAAAGCTTTATAATGAAAAAGGAAGACAGAAGAAGAATTGATGCATTTGAATTGAGGTGCTAACAAAGAATATTGAATATACCAGGGACTGCCAAAAGAAAGAACAAATCAGTCTTAGAAGAAATAAAACCAGAATGTTCCTTAGAAGAGAGGATAGGGAGACTTTGTATTGCATACTTCGGACAAGTCATCAGGAAAGACCAATTGCTAGGAAAGGACATCATGTTTGGTAAAGTAGAAGACGGCTAACTAAAATGAGGAAAACCCTCAACGAGATGAATTGACGCAATGGCCACAGCTCATCATGAAGATGGCACAGGTCTGGACAACGTTTTGTTCTGTTATACATAAGGTCACCATGAGTCAGAGATGACTTGGCAGCAAGGCATGGAAACCAGTTAGGATGCTGGCAGAGTGATCTTGGTATGGGGTGATAGGCCCCAACTAAGAGGAGGAACAGTGAGAAGTGAAAAAGAAAGACTCTGAATCCTGACTTTCTTCAGCTCCTCCCAGCTGCCCTTGCTCTGCAAATCCAGCACCTCCTCCCACTAACTTCTCCTCGCCACACACACACACGCATTTCCTGAACTGAAGGGATCAGGACAGGGACTACATCACCAGCAGCTCAGTGAGTCACACTTTCCCCTGATGAACACAGGTCAGTTCAGCCTTACCTGGCTGTGCTGTTTCTGTTTCCCCATCTGGCACCCCAGTTCCCTGGATCCATGTCCTGACTACAGCCTGCCTAGCTGGGACCCTGTTTCTAGGTGGAGATGCTGCCAACCCCTACCCAAAGAGTAGGGTTCTACTTCCTGTGTCTCCACCACTAACTGGGAGGGTGCACATTAACTTCTCATCTTAGGAGATCCTAGCAGAAAGGAGAAAGTGAGTCAGGATCAGCACAGAGTCAGAGCCTGGGGAAACTGACACAGAGACATCAAAGCATCAAGTGGGGAAAAGCATCAGTTTTGGAACCAGGCAGACCTGGTGTTTCGTATTTTGGGGTCTCTATTTCCTCAGCTGTGGTAGTAAGACGTACTTTAGTGGTTCCTCTCTCTGGATTATCTTAAGAATCACCTGGGAGATTTTTTGTTTTTTTAAAGAAAATGCTTTTTGGAGTCCCACTTAACCCTCCTGAATCAGAATCTCTAGCGAGGTGTGTGGAAATTTGTATTGCTGATGTTGGGGTTGGAGCAGAGGGGTGGGCACTGCTGCCCAAAGCCTTCCTGGATGGAAAGCACTAATCCAGGCTTCCCCAAAATTACCAGATAATAGAGATTGTCTTGGTTATCTAGTGCTGCTATAACAAAAATATAAGTGGATGGCTTTAACAAACAGAAATCTATTCTCTCACAGTCTAGGAGGCTAG
Organism: Trichechus manatus latirostris; assembly: GCF_000243295.1. Lineage (NCBI taxonomy): Eukaryota > Metazoa > Chordata > Mammalia > Sirenia > Trichechidae > Trichechus > Trichechus manatus. Next base: position 844,292 of record NW_004443945.1, read on the forward strand.
AAGTCCGAATTCAGGGTGCTGGCTCCAGGGGAAGGCTTTCTCTCTCTGTTGGGTCTGGGGGAAGGTCCTTGTCATCAATCTTGCCCTGGTCTAGGAGCTTCTCAGCACAGGGATCCCAGGTTCAAAGGACATGTTCCCTTCCTGGTTCTTCATTCTTGGTGGCATGAGGCCCTCTGTCTCTCTGCTCAGTTCTCTCTTTTATATCTCAAAAGAGATTGACTCAAGATACAACCTAATCCCGTGCATTGAGTCCTGCCTCGTTAACATAACTGCCTCTAATCCTGCCTCAATAACATCATAGAGGTGGGATTTACAACAGTTTGGAAAATCGCATCAGATGACAAAATGGTGGCTAATCACACAATACTAGGAATCATGGCCTAGCCAAGTTGACACACATTTTTGAAGGACACAATTCAATTCATAACAGGGATCATCTAAGCACTGGATAAAAATACTAATATTCTGGCCTCTTCCTTAGAGGATCTGGGAGGGGGACTGGAAATCCATATTTGTAAAAAGCCCCTGGTGATTCTTATAACCTGGTGGAGTTTAGGAAACATTTATTTATAAATTATTTCTGGAGTTCTTAACCCTGGCTGCATATAAGAATCACCACGAGAACTTTAAAAATTCCCAATGCCCAGGACCCACCAGACTAATTAAATCAGAGTCTCTGTGAGTGGGGTCCTGGCATCAGTCCTCGTTAAAGCTCCCCAGGTGATTCCAATGAACTACTGGTCTATCTCATAAGGCCGGGGAAGGCTAAAGCAAGATCACATAGCTAAAATAATTAGTGCGGTGCCTGACAAATACTAAATACCCAATAAGTATATCATCACTATTTCATGTAAAGGGAATAGTGTGAAAATGAAATAAAAAGGTCTCAATTTTTTTTAGTCAAAAGCTTTGGGGTTATCTTTAATACTTCAAATGTACAGTAAATTAGATATGAGAAACATCCATGTACCCACTTTCCAGAATTTTAAAACATCAAAGTTTTGTCACATATGCTCCAGATATTTTTAATAAATCAAACATGATGTATCCGATTTAGATTTTGCATACCTCTCCTTCCCATTCCAGAGACAATCAATCTACTGAAATTTGTTCCCATTCTTTCAGTGCTTTCTACAAATACTTCCATGTACTTACCTATAAATATACTTAAGCCATGTAGAGTATTGCTTTGTATGTTTTATCCATGTTTTTTTGTTGTTGTTAGCTGCCATCTCAAACTGTTAAAAAGCCAAGATGTCACTTTGAGGACTAAGGTGTGCCTGACCCAAGCCGTGGTATTTTCTTTTTTCTTTTTTATAGTACTTCAGGTGAAGGCTTACAGAACAAATAGTTTCTCATGAAACAGAAGTACACATGTTGTTTCATGACATTGGTTAACAACCCCACAACATATCAACCCTCTAACTTCTCAACCTTTTTTTTCTTTTGGTGAAAATACACACAGCCAAAGATACACCATTTCAAAAATCTCTACATGCACAGTTC
>NW_004443945.1:852425-872196 GCF_000243295.1 Trichechus manatus latirostris
CAAAAACATACAAACAAACAAAAAAGAATGCTACGGAGCTTCCCTTGGAGTGGAGAGATGAGAGACTATGAAATGGAGAAAAACAGAAAGGGGAGGAGGAAGAAAAGAAAAGAATGAATAAATAAGAATCAGAAAGGTTAAAGAACTGCAAAGCTTCCCAGGGACCCCACCGGTGCAGCTATGATGTCTGGGGAAGTTGCTTTCAGGTGTTGCAGTACAGCCTGGCTAGAAGGCGTAGAGGTATACAATGCCAGGTATTCAGGTAACAGAAAGAGAAGGAGGATATAGAGAGACAAGAAACTGAGCAATACAGAAAGACTAAAAGGGAAAAAGAGGAAAAAGAAAACAAACAAATTAAAAAAAGACAAACAAGAAAGGCCCCCAAAGAAACAGGAAAAAAAAAACCCCAAACATAAAAAGAAATGCTCTCAGGGATCCCTCTGCACATCTGTGGAAGCCGAAGGGGAGTCTCCCTGCCACGCAGCTCAGCCTGGCCAGAAAGAGCTCCCAACTCAAGAAAAGGAAAAGAAAACAAACAAACAATTCAAAACAAACAAACGAACAAAAACCCCGGGATCCCACCAGCGAGGCAGCCCAAACCAGGAAGCAGCTCCACACTCGAACGGAGTTCCGCAGCCCCTCGGGAGGAAGCAAAGATGGTGCACGGAGCCAGGTACTTGAGCGAAGGGAGGGAGAGGTGGCAAGAGGCAAGTAAGAAATCAAAACAAGCAGTAAAAAAAAAAAAAGCAACACTAGCAGCCAACAAATGTCACTCAAAGAGCCAGCTAGTGCGGGCTGGTGTTTCTGGACAAGAGACTGTGTCTGTGGGAAGCAGAGGGGGCTAAGTGTGGGTGAAGAACGGTAGAGAGTGGGAAAGCATATATCACAAATTACCAGAGCTCTGCAGCCCCTCAGGAAGAAGCAAAGATGGCACTCGGAGTGAGGTACTCGAGTGAAAGGAGGGGGAGGTGGGGAGAGGCAAGGAAGAAATAAAAAGAAGCAGAAAAAAAGCAACACCAGCAGCCAACAAATGGCACTCAGAGAGCGACCCGTTCGGGTGTGTGGAATCCAAGCAGCCGCTATTTCCCAGTCAAGAGACTGTGGCCGCGGGAAGCAGAGGAGGCCGAGCAGGGGCGAAGAGGGTTGGGGGTTGGAAAGCGTATATCGCCAATTTCCAGTTGTTTTGTCTCCCACTGGAAGCTCGGTGAGGCTGTTTTCTCATACCCCCTGTTTGCTGGCCTCCGATAGGAGTCCAAGATGGTGGATCCGCGCTGGGTTAGCTGGTAGGGGCCCTCTGCATGAATCTCTCCTCGCTCCATTCTCTGTCAGTTTTCTCACTCCATTTGGTGCTTGGCTGAGTTCTTTATCTCTTCATTTGATGTTTTAGGGTTTCAGGATTGTTGTATTCTCTGTTCGGCTTAGTTTTTCGGATCTTTGCTGTGAAGGAACAGTGTGGTGCTTCTGCCTAGAGCATCATTTTGCCAGAACTCCCAGCCGTGGTATTTTCAATCACCTCATATGCATTAGAAACCTGGACAATGAATAAGGAAAACTGAAGAATTAGTGCATTGGAATTATGACATTGGAGAGGAATATTGAATATATCATGGACTGTCAGAAGAACAAACAAATCTGTCTTGGAAGAAGTATAGCCAGAATGCTCCTTAGAAGTGAGGGTGGCAAGACTTTGTCTCACGTATTTTGGACGTGTTATCTGGGGGTATCAGTCCCTGGAGAAGAATATCATGCTTGGTAAAGTAGAGGGTCAGTGAAAAAGAGGGAGACCCTCAACCAGATGAATTGACCAGTGGCTCCAACAATGGGTTCAAACATAACAATAATTCTGAGAATGGCGCAGAACTGGACAATGTTTTGTTCTGTTATACATAGGGTCACTGAGTCAGAACCGACTGCATGACACCTAACAACAACAAGCTGCCGTCTAATCAGTCCTGACTCATGGTGACTCCATGCACCATGGAATAAAATGCTGCCCGGTCCTATACCATCTATGTCATTGGTTGTGGATCTGATCATTATGATCTGTAGGATTTTCCTTGACCGATTTTCAAATGTAGATAGCCAGGCCTTTCTTCTTAGTCCTTCTTAGTCTGGAAGCTCTGGTGAAACCTGTTTAGCATCACTGCAACATTCAATCTCCACTGACAGACAGCTGGTGGCTGTACATGAGGTGCATTGTTTGGAATCAAACCAGGTCTTTCGCATGGAACACTAGGGCTAGAATTCTGCCACTGAGCCACCACTGCCCCCACGTTTAGAAATGTACACAAGTGATGTCATATTCTAGGAATCATGCTGAAACTTTCTTTTCAGTCAATATTTTTATGGAATTCAACCATATTGATGCATACTGATCAATTTCATTATTACAATCACTGTCAAATCCAGATGGGTAGAAATGGTTTTCAGTTATAAACTACTGAAGCATTGCTGCAGTGGAAATTGTTGTACACATCCTCTGTACGTAAGACTGAGAATTTCTATCAGGTGTATTCCTAGATGCATAAAGGTGAGGCTATAGTGTGCAGGCATCTTCACCTTCATTATACATGGACTGAAAGTGGCTGTAACAAATATCATACCCTCCAGCAGAGTATGACAGATCCCATTTCCCCATGTCCTTGCCAACATTTAGCATTATTTAGATGTTATATTCAATAGAAACCAACTCTGACTGATTCAAGTAGAAAAAAATACATAAAGGATTTCGGTGGCTGTCAATATCACTCACCACAAGAGCTGGAGAACCAGATTCAGAGCTACTCAGTCGAGCATAACATCCAAAATCCTTCTACGAAACCAGTCCAGTGAAGAAACCATTACCATTTAAAAAAATTGTTAATGTTTCTTATTTAAAAGAAAAAAATTAACAGATGACAAGTTGCTGTTGTTGGGTGCCATGGAGTAGATTCTGACTCATGGTGACCCCGTGTGGCAGGGTGGAGATGCCCCGTCGGGTTTTCCGGGCTGTGGTCTTTATGGGAGCGGGTCACCAGGTCTTTCTACAGCAGTGCCTCTGGGTAGGTTCAAGATGCTGGCTGGCCTTTTGGCTGGCAGCTGAGCCCTTGGCTATTGCATCACCAGGGCTCCTAGAAGACAGGTGGGGCAGAAAAATATATAGAAAGTGAAAATCACTCTTCATTTCACCCCCCAGAAGTGGCATTCTGACATGTCCCTGGAACACCATAGTTTTGTTGAAACTTAAAGCCAGCAAACCCTTTACCTACTTTATATAACCTGTATGTTTCTCTCCATGATACTTCCATCAACGTATTCCCAGGCTAGGGTGATATTATTTTTAATGCTTCCATAATACTTCCTGGTAAGGATGGCCCATACTTTCTTTATGGATGGGTATTTAGGTTGTTTCCAGCATTCTGCTATAGACAGTGCTAGGAGCCTGGTGTTGCAGTGGTTAAAGAGCTTGGCTGCTAACCAAAAAATCAGTGGTTTGAATCCACCTCAGGAGAAAGCTGTGGCAGTCTACTTCCATAAATAGTCACAGCCTTGGAAATGCTGTGGGGCCGTTCTACGCTCTCCTACAGGTTCCCTATGAGTCAGAATTGACTCAACGGCAGTGGGTTTGGTTTTGTTGTGTTTATAGACAGTGCTGAGTCCTGGTGGCACAGTGGTTAAGAGCTACAACTGCTAACCAAAAGGTCAGCAGTTCAAATCCACAGCTGCTCCTTGCAAACCCTATGAGGTGGTTCCACTCTGTCCTATAGGGTCACTATGAGTTGGAATCTAGTTGATGGCAACAGGTTTGGTTTTGGTTTTTTTGGAGTGAGCATCTTTGCCCACTTGTCTGATTATTTTATAAGCAGAGGTGTTGGGTCAAAAGGAGAGAGGTTGAGAAATGCAGAGACAGGGACAGAGACAGTGAGAGAGAGAGAGACTGAGAGTCAGAGATGGAAAGAGACACACAGAGAGACAGAGAGGGAAAGAGACAGAGATGGGGAGAGACAAAAAGAAAGAGAGCAAAGTGGAGATAAACCAAGAGAAAGCAAAGTGGAGAGATAGGGAGAGAGAAGTCGGGAGCTGCATGCCAGGAAGATGAAGGAGGACTTCTCTGAGCCATAGAATCCTCAACTGTCAGCCCTTCTGGGCAGGAAAGCCTCTTGAGCACCTAAACTACTTTTAGGAATGCACCCTACATGTACAATTGTAGACGAGGTCCGTTCTTTGTGCGGGGAATTTCATGAACTATTGTTCCTGGAAAATAAAAGATGGGAAACAACCTAATTGCCCTTCGAGCGCTGGTAGGAAACAATCTCCAAGTAGGGCTGCCTGAGTTAGCAAATAAAAATCAGGACACCTACTTACATTCGAATTTCAGCTAAAGCGTAAGTATGTCCAATGCAATTTTATGCTAAGAAATCATTTTTTGTTTCTCTGAAATTCAGATTCATTTGGAAATCTGTATTTTATCTGGCAACTCTATTTCAAAGATAAGTGAAAGCAATGTGAAATCAGGGCAGGGGTTACTCTTAACAGGGTGCTATGTGCGTGAATGCAGGGTTTCTGAGGTGGCTATCGAAGTTCTTTCTCCTGACCTGGGAGGTGGCTACAGATGAGGAAATGTGGCCCAAAGAGGGAAAGAGAGTTATACAAGGTCACTCAGCCAGAGGTGGTAGGACCAGGGTTGACCCCAGCCTTTGTACTCTTCGGTCTTTTGTGTATATGTGTTAAAAACAACCAGTTGTTATCAAGTAGATTCTGACTTCTGGTGACCCCATGTGTGTCAGAGTAGAACTGTGCTCCATGGAGTTTTCGATAGCTGATTTTTCTGAAGTAGATCACCAGCCCTTTCTTCAGAGGTGCCTCTGGGTGGACTCAAACCACCAACCTTTCAGTTAGCAACTCAGCATGCTAATCATTTGCACCGTTTGTGTTAAATACAAGTATTTAAAATAAAATAGAGCACAATTTCCTAAAAAAAAAAAAACCCTATGTTAACATGTTGCCACCAGCTCCAAGCACTACTCCCTGCAGCTGTATCGCTAACACCCATGCCACAGTGGACCCAGCACTCTATTGCCCCACCGCCACCACCAGGTGTATCTGATTGGTGGACCCCAAATCACGTACCCATGCCCTAGCTGCAAGGGAAGCTGGGACCACTAGTATCTGGAATTTTTGGGTACTGTAGTGGGAATTTGGCTTTACCTCAAAAAGTGGTGGAAATCAAACCCCAGAAGAAGGTTCAAATGCTGGGTTGTCAGGATTGACAAATGTCCACTACACTCATACAGTGATGAGTACGAAAGATATACTGTTACTGGCTTCATTTATATTTCCTTATTCCTATGGAGGCTGAATATCTTTTTCATGTTTTCATAGGCCATGTGGGTTTCCTCTTCTGGAAATTATTTTTCATATATTTTGTCCATATTTTTTACTAAGTTATTTGTTATTTCTCATTGATTTGTAGTTCTTTGTACATTCTGGATAATTATCTTTTTCAGTTATATATGTACCAAATATATTCTTCTGTTCTGCTGTTTGTATTTTCATTATATTTTATGACATCTTTTGTTGTGCAGAAGGTTCTAATTTTAATACACTTGAATTTATCAATAAATTCCTTTAAGATTTGTTCTTTTTGGTTCTGCTTAAGAAGTTTTCCATATGTCAGAATCCAGACAGTATTCTCCTGTATTATCTTTAAAAGTTTAATTAATTTTTTTTTTTTAATATTTGGGTCTTTACTTCATATGAAATTTATTTGTGCAGATGGGGTAAAGTAGACATTTAACTTTATATACCTATATATATTGTGCCTACCACTCGTCTGTCAGTTTGTCATACTGTGGTGGCTTGCACGTTGCTGTGATGCTGGAAGTTATGCCACCAGTATTTCAAATACTAGCAGGGTCACCCGTGGGTGGACAGGTTTCCGCAGAGCTTACAAACTAGGAAGAAGGATCTACTGATCTACTTCTAAAAAATTGGCCAGTGAAAACCTTATGACTAGCAGGGGAACACTGTCTGATACAGTGCTGGAAGATGAGCCCCTTTGGTTGGAAGTCACTCAGAATAAGACTGGGGAAGTGCTGTGTCCTCAAAGTAGAGTGAACTTTATTGACTCGGTTGGAGTCAAGCTTCTGGAATCTTCATTTGCTGATAAGGCACAACTCAAAATGAAAATCAACATCTGTAAACACCCATTAATAATTGGAACGTGGAATGTACAAAGTATGAATCTAGGAAAATTGGAAGTCATCAAAAATAAAATGGAACACATGAAGACTGATATCTCAGGCATTAGTGAGCCAAAATGGACTGGCATTGAATGTTTTGAATTGGACAATTATATGGTCTACTACTATGCTAGAAATGACAAAATGAAGAGGAGTAGTGTCACATTCATCATCAAAAAGAGCATTTCAAGATCTATTCTGAAGTACAAGGCTGTTAGTGATAGGATAACATCCATACACCTACAAGGAAGATCAGTTAAGACTATTATTCAAATTTACACACCAACCACTAAGGACAAAGATGAAGAAACTGAACATTTCTACCATCTTCTGCAGTCTGAAATTGATCAAACATGCAATCAAGATCCATTGATAATTACTGGTGATTAGAATGTGAAAGTTGGAAACAAAGAAGAAGGATCAGTAGGTGGAAAATATGGTCTTGGTGAGTTATCTGCAAAACCCTTAAAATAGAAAAGCTTTGTGAGAAAAAAAGAAAAAAAAATGTTTTTCAGAAATTTTGAAATCTATTGATTAAAGAGATATCATAGCAAACTAGAAAGGAAGGGCTCTTCTTGAATCTGACAGAGTGAGTCTACCAAAACCATATTTACTAGTGATAATGCACTTTAGGAAATACACAGGGGAGGGGAAGGTCCCAGAATCTTGAAAAGTTGTTGTAGATTTGGCCTTTTCTTTGTAAGTCCTGACTTCCTTCTGAAAGATGATGACTAGTGGCCCTTTTCTCTTCCTGATGACTTGTTATTCCTAGGAACAGGTTTCACTGGATCTCCCTTGTTCTTCCTCTATGAAGGGCCATCTTCCTAGTTAATAAGCTTAAAGAAGCCATCTTGGTTGGTGGCAGGTGCTGTCAAGTCGGTTCCAACTCATAGCAACAGAACAAAACACTGCCCAGTCCTGCACTATGCTCACAGCTGTTGCTATGTTTGAGCCCATTGTTGCCACCACTGTGTCAATCCGTCTTGTTGAGGGTCTTTCTCTTTTTTGCTGACCATCTTCTTTAGTAAGCATGATGTCCTTCTCCAGGGACTGGTCCCTCCTGATAACATGTCCAAAGTGCATCTCACCATCCTTGCTTCTAAGGAGCATTCTGGCTGTACTTCTTCCAAGACAGATTTGTTCGCTCTTCTGGCACTTCATGGTATATTCAATATTCTGTACCAACACCATAATTCAAAGGTATCAGCTCTTCTTTGGTCCTCCTTATTCTTTGTCCAGTTTTCACATGCATATGGGATGATTGAAAATACCACGGCTTGGGTCAGGCGCACCTTAGTCCTCAGAGTGATATCTTTGCTTTTTAACACTTGAAAGAGGTCTTTTGCAGCAGATTTGCCCAATGCAATACATCGTTTGACTTCTTAACTGCTACTTCCAAGGGCTTTGATTGTGGATCCAAGTAAAATGAAATCCTTGACAACTTCAATATTTTCTACATGTATCATGACATTGCTTATTGGTCCAGTTGTGAGGATTTTTGCTTTCTGTATGTTGAGGTGTAAACCGTGCTGAAGGCTGTAGTCTTTGATTGTCATCAGTAAGTGCTTCAAGTCCACTTTGCTTTCCGAAAGCAAGGTTGTGTCACCTGCGTACGGCAGGTTGTTAATGAGTTTTCCTCCAATCCTGATGCCACGTTCTTCTTCATATAGTCCAGCTGCTCAGATTATTTGTTCAGCATACAGATTGAGTAAGTATGGTGAAAGGATAAAACCCTGATGCACACCTTTTCTAACTTTAGACCACAGTTTACCCTTGTTCTGCTTGAATGACTGCCTCTTGGTCTATGTACACATTCTACATGAGCACAATTAAATGAATTGCCATTCTTCCCAATGTTATCCATAATTTGTTACGATCCACAGTAGAATGCCTTTTCATAGTCGATAAAACACAGGCAAACATTTTCCTGGTATGCTCTGCTTTCAGCCAACATCCATCTGACATAAGTAATAATAATCCTCGTTCCACATTCTTTTCTGAATCCGGCTTGAATTTCTGACAGTTCCCTGTCGATGTACTACTGCAACAGTTTTTGAATCATCTTCAACAAAACTTTACTTGCATGTGATATTACTGATATTGTTTGATAATTTCTGCATTCTGTTGGATCACCTTTCTTTGAAATGGGCACAAATATGGATGCCTTCCAGTTGATTGGCCAGGTAGCTCTCTTCCAAATTCTTGTCATAGACAGTGAGCACTTATAGCACTGCATCCATTTGTTGAGATATCTCAGTTGGTATTCTGTTAATTCCTCAAGCAATGTTTTTACCCAATGTCTTTGGAGCAGCTTGGGCTTCTTTCTTTAATACCATCAGTTCTTTATCATATGCTACCTCCTAAAATGGTTGAACATCAACAAATTCTTTTTGGTACAGTAACTCTGCGTATTCCTTCCATTTTCTTTTTTTTTTCTTCCTCTTTTTTTTTTTTTTTTCTTATTGTGCTTTAGGTGAAAGTTTACAGAGCAAATTAGTTTTTCATTCAAAAATTTATAATTTTTATAAATTGTTTCATTACATTGGTTGCGAGCCTCACAATTTGTCAGCAGTCTCCCCTTTCCACTCCAAGTTCCCCTTTTCCATTATCCAGTTTTCCTGTCTCTTTCTGCTTTCTCATCTTTGCTTTTGGGCAGGTGTTGACCATTTGGTCTCTCTCTTTTTTTTCCTCTTGTATGTTTTTTAATGTTTGTTTATTTTGTTTTTACATTTGGATCCCTAATCCATTTGGAGTTTATTTTTTAGAATGGTGTGAGATATGTATATACTTTTATCTTTATCCAAATGGCTGCTCAATTGTCCCAGAACTATTTTATTTAAAAAAATCCATCTTTACCCCAGTGATTTGAGTTGTGACATTTAGCATATGCTAAATTTCTGTACGTATTTGAATGTAATTCTGGATTTTTTATTTTATTTCATTGGTCTAATTGTCTACTCTTGTGTCAGTACCACACTTTTCCAATTATAAAGGATGTGTAGCATTTTTTTAAATTATGCTTTAGATGAAGGTTTACAGAGCAAATTTTAGTTTCTCATTAGACTTTTAACATGCATATTGTTTTGTGACATTGGCTGCTAACCCCGCAACGTGTCAACGCTCTCCATTGGCCTGGGGTTCCCCATTTCCATTTATCCATCTTCCCTGTCCCCTCCTGCCTGCTCTTTCTTGCCCCTGGGCTGGTATGCCCATTTAGTCTCGTATACATGGTTGAGCTATGTGTATTATTTTTGTTTTATGGGCCTGTCTAATCTTTGGCTGAAGGCTGAACCTCAGCAGTGACCTCAGTACTGAATTAAAAGGGTGCCCAGAGGCCATAGTCTCGGGGTTTTCCAGTCTCTGTCAGACCAGTAAGTCTGTTCTTTTTTTGTGAGTTTGAATTTTCTTCTACATTTTTCTCCAGCTCTGTCTAGGACTTTCTATTCTGATCCCTGTCAGAGCAGTCTGTGGTTGTAGCTGGGCACCATCTAGTTGTGCTGGACTCAGTCTGTTGGAGGCTGTGGTAGTTGTGGTCTATTAGTCCTTTGCACTAATCTTTCCCTCATGTATTTTCTTTTCTTCATTCTCCCTTGCTCCAGATGGGGTGGGACCAGTGGAGTATCTTAGATGGCAGCTCACTAGCTTTTAAGACCCCAGACTCTACTCACCAAAGTAAGATGTGGAACATTTTCTTTATAAACTGTGTTATGCCAATTGAGCTAGACATCCCCTGAGACCATGGTTCCCAGCCCTCAGCCCAGTCATTCATTCCCTCAGGGAGTTTGGATATGTCTGTGAAGCTTCCATGACCTTACCTTACCCAGTATTGTGTATTGTCTTACCCTTCACCAAGTTACCACTTTCTATTGTCTATTTAGTGTTTTCTATTCCCACCCCTCCTCTCTTTCAAAATCATCAAAGATTGTTTCTTTCTGTGTGCAAATCTTTTCATGACTTTTTATAATAGAGGTCTTATACAGTATTTGTCCTTTTGTGATTGACTTATTTCACTCAGCATAGTGCCCTCCAGATTCATCCATGTTGTGAGATGTTTCACAGACTCATCATTATTCTTTATTTTTGTGTAATATTCCACTGTTGGTGCATAAATTTGAATAATAATAGTATTAACTGGTCTTCCTTGTAGCTGTATGGGTATGATCCAATCACTGACAGTATTGTACTTCAGGATCTTGAAATGTTCTTTTTGATGATGAATGTTATGCTATTCCTCTTCAAGTTGTCGTTCCTGGCATAGCAGACCATATGATAATCTGATTAAAAATGACAAATACTAGTCCATTTCAGCTCACTAATGCCTGGGATATCAATCTTTATACGTTCCATATCACTTTTGAAAATTTCCAATTTTCCTAGATTCATACTTCTTACTTTCCAGGATCCTATTATTAATGGATGTTTGCAGCTCTTTCTTCTCATTTTGAGTCATGCCACATCAGCAAATGAAGGTCCCTAAAGTTTGACGCCATCCACGTCATTAAGGTTCACTCTGCTTTGAGGAGGCAGCACTTCCCCAGTCATATTTTGAGTGACTTCCAACCTGAGGGGCTCATCTTCTGGCACTATGTCAGACAATGTTCCACTGCTATTCATAAGGTTTTCACTAGCTAATTCTTTTCAGAAGTAGACTGCCAGGTCCTTCTTCCTAGTCTGCCTTATTCTGGAAGCTCAGCTTAAACCTGTCCACCATGGGTGACCCTGCTGGTATTTGAATGCCAGTGGCACAGCTTCCAGCATCACAGCAACACACAAGCCCCCACACGATGAGAAACTGACAGATCCATGGGGGGAAAAATGATGAAGTAAAAGAGCTGAACAGAAGATTTCAAAGGGAGGCTCAAGAAGACAAAGTAAAGTATTATGATGACATGTGCAAAGACCTGGAGATAGAAAACTAAAAGGTGAGAAGAGGCTCAGCATTTCTCAAGCTGAAAGAACTGAAGAAGATATTCAAACCTCAGCTTGCAGTACTGAAGGATTCTACAGGGAAAATATTAACAACCCAGGAAGCATCAAAAGAAGATGGAAGGGATACAGAGTCACTATATGAAAAAGAATTGGTCAACACTCAACCATTTCAGGAGGTAACGTATGATCAGGAACTGATGATACTGAAGGAAGAAGTCCAAGCTGCTCTGAAGGCACTGGCAAAAAACAAGGCTCCAGGAATTGATGGAATACTAATTGAGATGTTACAACAAATGGATGCAGTGCTGGAAGTGCTCACTTGTCTATACCAAGAAATTTGGAAGACAGCAACCTGGCCAACTAACTGGAAGAGATCCATATTTATGCCTATTCCCAAGAAAGGTGATCCAACTTAATGCAGAAATTATTGAACAATATCATTCATGTCACATGCAAGCAAAATTTTGCTGAAGATCATTCAAAAGCAGCTGCTGCAGTATATCAACAGGGAACTGCCAGAAATTCAAGCAGATTCAGAAGAGGACATGGAACCAGGGATATTATTGCTGATGTCAGATGGATCTTGGCTGAAAGCAGAGAATACTGGAAAGATATTTACTTGTGTTTTATTGACTATGCTAAGGTATTCAACTGTGTGGATCATAACAAATTATGGAAAACATTGTAGAGAGTAGGAATTCCGGAAAACTTAATTGTGCTCATGAGGAATCTGTACATAGATCAAGAGGCAGTTGTTTGAACAGAACAAAGGGATACTCCGTGGTTTAAAGTCAAGAAAGGTGTGCATCAGGGTTGTATCCTTTCACCATACCTATTCAATCTGTACGCTGAGGAAATAATCCAAGAAGCTGGACTGTATGAAGAAGAACGGGGCATCAGGATTGGAGGAAGACTAATTAACAACCTGCATTATACAGATGACACAACCTTACTTGCTGAAAGTGAAGAGGACTTGAAGCACCTACTGATGACGATCAAAGACTACAGCCTTCAGTATGGATTACTGAACGTACAGAAAGCAAAAATCCTCACAACTGGACCAATAAGCAACATCATGATAAATGGAGAAAAGATTGAGATTGTGAAGGATTTCATTTCACTTGGATCCACAATCAACACCCATGGAAGCAGCTGTCAAGAAACCAAAAGATGCATTGCACTGGGCAAATCAGCTGCAAGAGATTTCTTTAAAGTGTTTTAAAAGCAAAGATGTCACCTTGACGACTAAGGTGCGCCTAACCCAAGCAATGGTATTTTCAGTTGCCTCATATGCATGTGAAAGCTGGATGATAAATAAGGGAGACCGAAGAAGAACTGACGCCTTTGAATTGTGATGTTGGTGAAGAATATTGAATATACCATGGACAGCCAAAAGAACAAACAAATCTGCCTTGGAAGAAGTACAACCAGATTGCTCCTTAGAAGCAAGGATGGCGAGACTATGTCTCACATACTTTGGACGTTGTCATGGATTAAATTGAGTCACCCAAAAATATTTGTCAGCTTGGCTAGGTCATGATTCCCAGTATTGTATGATTGTCTACCATTTTGTAATCTGAGGTGATTTCCCTATGTATTGTAAATCCTTCCACCAGGATGTAATAAGATGGATTCGTGGCAGTTAGATTGATGGAATCTGCAAGAGTAGATAGTGTCTTAAGCTGATCTCTTTTGAGATATAGAAGAGAGAAGCAAGCAGAGAAACATGGGGACCTTATACCACCAAGAAAGCAGTGCTGGGAGCAGAGCATGTCCTTTCGACCTGAGGTTCCTGCCTTGAGATGCTACCAGAGCAAGGGAAGACTGACAATAAATACCTTCCTCCAGAGCCGGCAGAGAAAGCCTTCAGGAACTACTATTTTGATTGTAGATTTGTTTGTTTCATCCTGCTTTTGAATGCCCTTTGTTTCTTTTTCTTGCCTTATTGCTCTAGCTAGGACTTCCAGCATGATGTTAAATAGGAGTAGTGATAAAGGGCATTCTTGTCTTGTTCCTGTTCTCAGGGAGAGTATTCTCAACCTCTCTCCATTGAGAATGGTGTCAGCTTTGGTTTAGTATACCCACTGCTGTCTAGTCAATTCTGACTCATAGCTATCCTATAGGACAGAGTAGAACTGCCCCATAGAGTTTCCAAGGAGCAGCCAGTGAATTCAAACTGCCAGCCTTTTTGTTGGCCGCCAAGCTCTTAACTACTGTGCCACCAGGGCTCTTTGGTTTTGTATAAATGACCTTATTATGTTGAGGACTTTCCCTTCTATTTCTATTTTATTGAAAGTTTTTAATCAGGAATGGATGTTGGACTTTATCAAATGCCTTTTCTGCATCAGTTGAGATGGTCATGTGATTCTTTTTGTTTCTTTGTTTTATTTATGTGGTGGATTATGCTTTTTTGTTTTACTTGGTTATGTCTATGCAGGCAGTCTGGGCATGTTTTGTTGATTGCTCATCTCTGGGCATGATACTTCTCCCCACCTTGTCCAGGTGGGCAGAGCCAGTTGCTCAGCTATGGTGCAGCAGGGCAGGTCCAGAGGAGGGAGGGAGGAGACGTGTCATTTTTGGCATGAACTGGGGCCAGCAGGGTGGGGCTGGGGGCAGTGAGGTGCAGAGTCCAGGGGCCCGGGGGTCCAAGCTGGTGCCACTTGTGGGCACAGCGCTTGGCGTGTGGTGTAGATGGGCAGGAGAGTCTCTCTAGACAAGTGTCTATGGCCTGTTGGAAAGCAGTGGAGGCTGTGTAAAGGGAAGGAGGGTGGGGATGGGAAAGCATGTATCTCTGGTTCCCAGGGGCTCTGTCTCCTGTTGCGAGCTCCATGAAGCTGACTTTCCATACTCCCTGTCCATGGTTCTTGGTGGTTGTAGTCCAAGATGGTGAATCTGTGCCACATTTGCTGGTAGGGGGCCTCCACTCTGTAGCTCTCCTTATTCTCTGTTCTCTGTCAGTTTCTTATTCCGTTTGGTCCTTCGTCGAGTTTTTTATCCCTTCATTTAATGCTTAGGGTGCCAAGATTGATGTTTGTTTCTGTTTTACTTAGTTTTTTGTGTCTTTGCTGCAGAGGGATATCACGGTACTTCTGTCTATAGCACCATGTTAGCTCTGCCTCCCCTTCCATCTGTTTTTGATGCCTCCTGCATTGTTCAATATTTTTCCCATAGAACTCTTCAATACTGCAACTCAAGGCTTGAATTTTTTTCTTCAGTTCTTTCAGCTTGAGGAATGCTGAATGTGTTTTTCCCTTTTGGTTTTCTAACTATGGATCTTTGCACATTTTATTATAATACTTTACTTTGTCTTCTCAAGCTGCTCCTTGAAATCTTCTTTTCAGGTCTTTTACTACATTGTGTCTTCCATTCACTTTAGCTATCCTATGTTCAAGAGCAAGTTTCAGTCTCTTCTGACATCCATTTTAATCTTCTTTCTTTCCCATCTTTTTAATGATGTTTTGCTTTCTTCATGTATGATTTCCTTGATGTCACCCCACAACATGTCTAATCTTCAGTCGTTAGTGTTCAGTGCATCAAATCTATTCTTGAGATGGTTTCTAAATTAAGGTGGGATATACTCAAAGTTGTACTTTGACTCTAGTGAACTTGTTTTAATTTTCTTCAGCTTCAATGGCAACTTGCATATGAGCAATTGATGGTCGATTCCACAGTCAGCCCCTTGCCTTCTTCTGACTGAAGAAGACTGTATCTTCCCTTTCCGCAGACGCCATAGATTTGATTCTTGTGTATTCCATCTGGCAATGTCCACATGTACAGTCGCCACTTACGATGTTGATAAAAGGTATTTGCAGTGAGTAAGTTATTGGTCTTGCAGAATTCTGTCATGAGTTCTCCAGTGTCCTTTTTATCATCAAGACCATATTTTCCAACCATGGATCCATCTCCTTTGTTTCCAACTTTCACATTCCAATCACCAGTAATTATCAATGCATCTTTATTGCATGTTTGATCAATTTCAAACTGCAGAAGTTGGTAAAAATCTTCAATTTCTTCATCTTTGACATTAATGATTGGTACTTAAATTTTGAATAATAGTCTAATTAACTGGTCTTCTTTGTAGGCGTATGGATATTACCCTATCACTGACAGTGTTGTACTTCAGGATAGATCTTGTAGTGTTCTTTTTCACTAGTGCCATGCCATTCCTCTTCAATTTGTCATTTTGGGCATAGTAGATGATATGATTGTCCCATTAAAAATGGCCTATACCAGTCCATTTCAGCTCATTAAAACCTGAGATATCGATCTTTATGTGTTCCGTTTCTTTTTTGACAATTTCCAGTTTTCCTAGATTCATACTTTGTACACTCCACGTTTCAATTATTAATGAATGTTTTAGCTGTTTCTTCTCATTTTGAGTCTTGCCACATCAGCAAATGAAGGTCCCAAGAGCTTTACTCCAACCATGTAATTAAGGTCAACTTTATTTGAGGAGGCAGCTATTCCCCAATCTAATTTTAAGTGCCTTTCACCACTTGTCTCTAAGTTTGTTACACTGCGGTGGTGTGTGTGTTGCTATGATTTTGGAAGCTATGCCACCACTATTTCAAATACCAGCAGAGCCACCCATGGTGGACAGGTTTCACCACAGCTTCCAGACTAAGACAGACTAGGAAGAAGGACCTGGTGACCTACTTCTAAAAAAATTGGCCAGTGAAAAAAGATGTCATCAAGGAAGAGCAATAGATGTCCCTGAATTTGGTGGTAATCACCACTTGTCTCTTGGACTCTACGTATTTGGTGTATTTTATCATACCTCCCTGGCATGCTAACGAGTCCTATTTGCCAGTTCTCTTGAGAAATGAAGGAGCAACAAACAATTTATGTGGAGTGAGGGTGGAAAATTTTCCATAGTTGAATGAAGGGAGGCGGAATAAAGGGAGACAGCCAACTTCTCCTGTACCTAAGCCTTATGATTCCACCACAGTTTACTCCATCCATAAGGTGTGCAGGAGCTAGAGAAACTCTCCCCTGAAAACTCATAGTAGCTGTCCAGTTTCTGCAAGGACCCTGCACAGCAGTATCTGCAAATAATTAAACATTGCATTTCCACATTAATTCTTTTTATTGTACTGTAGATGAAGGTTTACAGGACAAATAGTTTCTCATTAAACAGTCAGTACACATATTTGTGACAATGGTTAACAATCCCATGACATGTCAACACTCTCCCTTCTCAACTTTGGAGGACCTTTTCTTTTTTTTGGTAAAAATATACATAGCCAAATTTACACCATTTCAAACATTTTTACATGTACAATTCAGTGACATTGATTACATTCTTCCAGTTGTGCTGCTATTTTCACTATGCTTTTCCAAATTATTCCATCACCATTATCTTCAACTCACTGCCCCCTAGGCTTCCCATCAAACCTTTTGAGTTGCTGTTATCAATTTGATCTCACAGTTAATTCTTTTTTTTTTTGTACCTTAGATGAAGATTTACAGAACAAATAGTTTCTCATTAAACAGTACACATATTGCCCTATGACAATGGTTAACAACCCCACAACATGTCAGCACTGTCCATTCTCAAACCTGAGTTCCTTATCACCAGCTTTCTTGTCCCCTCCCGCCTTCTAGTTCTTGTCCCTGGACTGCTGTGCCTCATTAGTCCTGTTTTTGTTTTCTGGGGCTCTCCAATCCCCGGCTGAACAGTGAACCTCTGGAGTGATTTCACCACTGAGCTAAAAGGGTGCCCGGGGGCCATACTCTCGGGGTTTCTACAGTCTGTGCCAGGCCAGTAAATCTGGTCTTTTTTGTGTGTGTGATAGAATTTTGTTCTATATCCTTTTCCAGCTCTGTCCAGGACCCTCTATTGTGATCCAGGTCAGAGCAGTCAGTGGTGGTAACCAGGCAACATCTAGCTGTACTAGACTCAGTCTGGTGGAGGCAGTGGTAACTGTGGTCCATTAGTCCTTTGGACTAATCTTTTCCTTGTATCTGTTCTCTTCATTCTCCCTTGCTCCTGAAGGGGTGAGACCAGTGGAGTATCTTAGATGGCTGCTCACAGGCTTTTAAGACCCTAGACGCTACTCACCAAAGTATACTGTAGAACTTTGTCTTTATAAACTGTATTATGCCAATTGATCTAGATGTTCCCAGAGACCATGGTCCCCACAGCCCTCCGCCCAGCAATTCAGTCCCTCAGGGAGTTTGAATGTGTCTATGGAGCTTCCATGACCTTTCCTTGTACAAGTTGTGCTGGCTTCCCCTGTATTCCACATTAAATTTTTCTTGACAGAAAGCATTGAGGTGTACAGAGCAGAAGACTCTGAGACACTGCCTATAACTGTTCTCACTGGAATGTGGGCTTCCACCAAAGTGCAAATTGAACCCAGTCACGGGCCTTTGGCTCTTTGAATTTCCAAAGATTATTTCAGTTTTTCCTTGGATTCAGAATGACTTCTTGGTAGAAACAAAACCTGTTTTGGATCTTCATACTCCATTCTTCACTGTCTAGAAACACTATTTTCTAGATTCTTTCTTTTGTTCTTTTCCTAAATTTTATTTATTTATTTATTTTTTGTTGAAAATATACACAGCAAAATCATACACCAATTCAACAATTTCTACTTATACGATTCAGAAACATTGATTATATTCTTTGAGTTGTGCAACCATTCTCACTGTCCCTTTCTGAGTTGTTCCTCTCTCATTAACGTAAACTCACTACCCCCTAAGGTTCCTATTTAATCTTTTAAGTTGCTGTTGTCAATTTGATTCCATATAGATAGTTCTTAAAAGAGTATACTGCTCAAGGCAGACTTTTTTTTACTAGTTAATCTGTTATTGATTTTTAAGATGACTTCAGGGGATGTTTTTGGTTTAAGGTTAAAGATTGTCTCAAGGCAATAATTTCAAGGGTTCATCCACCCTCCATGGCTCCAGAAAGTCTAGAGTCCATGGTAACTGAAATTCTGTTCTGCATTTTCCCATTTTAATCAGGATTCTTCTATGGAATCTTTGATCAAAATGTTCAGTAATGGTGGCTGGGCACCTTTCAGTCCTTCTGGTCTCATGCCAAAGGAGGCAGTTTTTCATGTAGGCAATTATCCACACATTCCATATCCTTCTCCTATTCCTGACTTTCCTTCTTCCTCTGTTGCTCCAAGTGAATACAGACCAGTTGTTGTTCTTTGAATGGTTGCTTGCAAGCTTTTAAGACCCCAGACACTACACTACAAACTAGGAGGTAAAACAGAACCATTAAACACATTATTAGGCCAATTAATTGGGATGTTCCATGAAACCATGACACTACACCTTCCAAAACAAGGAACCAAATCCCATGAAGTGATTGGTTGTACATAAGTGGACTCAACAGATACTTTTTTGTTTTTTGTCATTATTGTAAATATATACATCACACAACTTTTTCCAATTCAACTTTTTACAGGTGTACAATTTATTGGGAACAATTGCAAAAATCAGCCGTGCAACCTTACCCTTAAATCAATGTGATTTTTCCATCACCGTTAACCCTGCTTTTCCCCTCCTTCCTGTCCCTGGTAACCACTAATAAACTTTGGTCTCTATACATTTCCTTTTTTATTTTTATAAGTGAAGTCATACAGTATTTGTCCTTCTGAGATTGGCTTATTTCACACAGCATAATGTCTTCAAGCTCCATTTATACTAAAGCATGTATCAAGACTTCATTTCTTCTACTAGCTGAGGAGTATTCTATTTTATGTATGTGCCACAATTTATTTATGTATTCTTCCATTGATCGTCATTTAGGTTGTTTCCACATTTGGGCTATTGTAAGTAGTGCTGCAGTGAACATTGGTATACAAGTCTCTTTTTGAGTCTCCGCTTTCAAGTCTTTGGGGTATATACCTAGGAGTGGAATGGTGGGTCATATGTAGTTCTATTTTTAGTTTTTTGAGGAACCACCACACTGTTTTCCACAATGGCTGCACCATTTTGCATTCCCACAAACAATGGATTAGGGTTCCAAATCAGCCACATTTTCGCCTACTTTTTTTTTAATCTTTGCCATTCTAGTGGGAATGAAATGATATCTTACTGTGGTTTTGATTTGCATCTGTCTGATGGCTAAT
This sequence comes from Trichechus manatus latirostris, assembly GCF_000243295.1. Classification (NCBI taxonomy): domain Eukaryota; kingdom Metazoa; phylum Chordata; class Mammalia; order Sirenia; family Trichechidae; genus Trichechus; species Trichechus manatus. The sequence goes on from NW_004443945.1 coordinate 871,663, forward strand.
GACGCTGACCATCTATTCATGTTTTTGGTCACTATTTGAATATTCTCTTTGATGAAATGTCTATTCAAGTACTTTGACCCTTTTATGATTGGGTTATTAGTCTTTTTGTTTTTAAGTTGTCAAAATTTTGTATGTATTTTGGTCATTAGGTTCTTGTCAGATACATGCTTTCAGTAGATATTCTCCCAGTAGGTAGCTTGTATTTTCACTTTTTCTGTAAAATCTTTTTTTTTTTTTTTAGTTTTTTAAATTGTATTTCAGGTGAAGGTTTACAGAACAAATAGATTCTCATGAAACAGTAGTACACATATTGTTTTATGACATTGGTTAACAACCCCAAGACAGGTCAACCCTCTCCCTTTCTTGACCTTTTATTTTATTTTATTTTTTGGTGAAAATATACATAGACAAAGATGCACCATTTCAAAAATTTCTACATGCACAGTTCAGTGACATTGATTATGCTCTTACAATTGTGCTGCTATTCTCACTTTAGATGAAGGTTTACAGAACAAAATAGTTTCTCATTAAACA
>NW_004443945.1:878283-903068 GCF_000243295.1 Trichechus manatus latirostris
GAGAATTCTGAGTATTAGAGATTTTAATTCCCTATCAGGTAGTTCTAGTGCCTTTTCTTCCACTGGAAAGTCATCTGGTGTTTTATTTTGGACACCTACTGGAACCATCCTGTCCTGTTTTTGTAAATGTTTTGATATAGTCTGCTGTCTTCGGGGCATTCAGTAGTTATTTTTCTCGTTTATTGATTGTAGACTGGTTTGTTTCATCCTTTTTTTTTAATTTGGCTATGTCTGAGCAGGCGGGCTGTGTATTCTTTGTTGTTTGCTCATCTGTGGGTACAATACTTTTCACCTCCTTCTCCAATTGGCAGGGTCAGTTGCTCAGATATGGTACAGCAGGGCATGCATAGCTGAAGAGGAGTTACTGGGATGGGTTGTTTGTGGCACTTACTACAGCCACCAGAGCAGGTCATTAATCAGTGCAGGGCAGGTTCCAGTAGGCTGTGCCTGTGCTGATTGGTGATGTGATGATAAGCACATGGTGCAGGTAAGCAGGATGTAGGGGGGAGATTATGTGCGGAGCTAAGATGGTTATGGGAGAGAGGAGAAAGGAACAGGAGACAAAAACATACAAACAAACAAAAAAGAGTGCTAGGGGAGTGTGCTGTTGGAGTGGAGAGATGAGAGACTATAAAATGGAGAAAAACAAAAAGGGAAAGAAAAGAATGAATAAATAAAAATCAGAAAGGAAGAAGAACAGCAAAGCTCCCAGGGATCCCACCGGTGCAGCTATGATGTCTGGGGAAGTTGTTCTCAAGTGTTGCAGTACAGCCTGGCTAGAAGGTGTAGAGGTATTCAGTACCAGATATTCAGGGAACAGAAAGAGAAGGAAGGTATAGAGAGACAAGAAATTGAGTAATGAAGAAAGACAAAAAGGGAAAAAGAGGGAAACTAAAACAAAACAAATTAAAAAAAAAAAAAGAACAAGAAAATCCCCTCAAAAAAACAGAAAAAAAAACCCACAAAAAAAGAAATGCCCTCAAGGATCCTTTTGCATGTCTGCGTAAGCCAAGGGGGTAGGTTCCAAGAAGCGCACTACCCCCCAGCCAGAACGGGCTCCCAACTCAAGAAATGGAAAAGAAAACAAACAAACAAAAGCCCTGGGATCCCACCAGCATGACAGCCCAGACCGGGAAGCAGTTCCACACTCAAAGGGAGCTCTGCAGCCCCTCAGGAAGAAGCAAAGGTGGCGCACAGAGCCAGGTATTTGAGCAAAAGGAGGAGGAGGTGGTGAGAGGTAAGGAAGAAATCAAAAGAAGTGGAAAAAAAGCAACAACAAATGGCACTCAGAGAGCCAACCAGTGTAGGTGGGTGGAATCCAAGCAGCCGGTGCTTCCCAGACAAGAGACTGTGGCCACAGGAAGCAGAGGAGGCTGAGTGAGGGTGAAGAAGGGTGGGGGGTGGGAAAGCATATATCACAAATTACCAGTTGTTCTGTCTCTCCCTGGAAGCTCCAGGAAGCTGTTTTCTCATATCCCCTGTTTGCTGGTCTCTGATAGGAGTCCAAGATGGCAGATCCACACTGTTTTAGCTGAAGGGGACCTCTGCATGAATCTCTCCTCACTCTCCATTCTCTGTCAGTTTTCTCACTCCATTGGTGCTTGGCTGAGTTCTTTATCTCTTCATTTGATGTTTTAGGGTTTCAGAATTGCTGTTTTCTCTGTTTGGCTTAGTTTTTTGGATCTTTGCTGTGGAGGGACTGTGTGGTGCTTCTGCCTAGAGTGCCATTTTTTCTGTAAAATCTTTTGATGAACAAAAGTTTTTAATTTTATTAGGTCCCATCTGTTTACTTTGTCTTTTACCGTTTGTGCTTTTATTATATTAGATAATCCATTTGTCTACCACTCATCTTTCAGTTTGTCTTACTGTGGCAGCTTGCATGTTACTGTGATGCTGGAAGCTATGCCACCAATATTTCAAATACCTGAAGGGTCATCCGTGGTGGACAGGTTTCAGTGCAGCTTCCAGACTAAGACAGACTAAGAAGAAGGACCTGGTAATCTACTTCTAAAAAAAATTGGCCAGTGACAACCTTATTAATAGCAGGGAAACGTTGTCTGATATAGTGCCAGAAGGTAAGCCCCTCAGGTTGGAAGTCACTCAAACTACAACTGGGGAAAGGCTGTCTCCTCAAGGTAGAGTCGATCTTAATTACATGAATGTAGTAAAGCTTTCTGGACGTTCATTTGCTGATGTGCAATGACTCAAAATAAGAAGAAGTAGCTACAAACATCCATCTATAATGGGAAAGTGGAATGTATGAAGTATAAATCTAGGAAAATTAAGTTTTCAAAAGTGAAATGGACTGCTTGAAGATAGATATCCTAGGCATTACTGAGCTGAAATGGACTGGTATAAGCCATTTTGAACAAGTCAATCATATTGTCTACTATGCCTGGAAAGACAAACTGAAGAGGAAAGGCATGGCATTCATAGTCAAAAAGAACATTTCAAGATCTATCCTGAAGTACAACACTGTCAGTGATGGGGTAATATCCATACACCTACAAGGAAGACCAGTTAATAAGACTATTATTCGAACTTTCACACCAAAACCACTAATGCCAAAGATGAAGAAATTGAAGATGTTTACCAATTCCTGTAGTCTGAAATTTATCAAACATGAAATCAAAATGCATTGAACAAAATATTGAATGATACAGAAGCATCAAAAGAAGATGGAAGAAATACACAGTCATTGTACCAAAAAGAATTGGTTGATGTTCAACCATTTCAGGAGGTAAACATATGATGAAGAACTGATGTTATTGAAGGAAGATGTCCAAGCTGCACTTTAGGCATTAGGGAAAAACAGGACTCCAGGAACTGACAGAATACCAATTGAGATGTTCCAACAAACGGATGCAAATCTAGAAGTGCTCTCTCGTCTATGCCAAGAAATTTGGAAGACAGCTACCTGGCCAACTGACTGGAAGAGATCCATGTTTCTGCCCATTCCAAAGAAAGATTATCCAACAGAGTGTGGAAATTATTGAACAATATCATCAGTATCACATGCAAGTAAAATTTTGCTGAAGATGATTCAAAAAATTGTTGCAGTGGTACATCAACAAGGAACTGCCAGAAAGTCAAGCTGGATTCAGAAGAGGACATGGAAAGAGGGATATCATTGCTGATGTCACATGGATCTTGGCTGAGAGTAAAGAACAGCAGAAAGATGTTTACCTGTGTCTTATTGTCTATGCAAAGGCATTCTACTGTGTGGTCATAAGAAATGATTGACAATGTTAAGGAAAATGAGAACTCCAGGACACTTAATCATGCTCACGTAGAACATGTACATAGACCAAAAGGCAGTTGTTCCAACAGAATGAGGGGATACCATATGGTTTAAAATCAGGAAAGATGTGTGTCATGGTTGTATTCTTTTACCATACTTATTCAATCTGTATGTTGAGCAAATAATCCAAGAAGCTGAACTATATGAAAAAGAAAGAGTCATCAAGATTGGAGGCAGTCTCATTAACAACTAGCGATATGCAGATTACACAATCTTGCTTGCAAAAAGGGAAGAAGGCTTGAAGCATTTAGTGATGAAGATCACTGACTACAACTTTCAGTATGGATTACACCTCAACGTAAAGAAAACAACAATTCTCACAATTGGACCAATAAGCAACATAATGTAAATGGAGAAAATATTGAAGTTGCCAAGGATTTCATTTTACTTGAATCCACAATCAATGCCCAGGGAAGCAGCAGTCAAGAAATCAAAAGATGTACTGCATTGGGAAAATCTGCTGCAAAAGACCTCTTTAAAGTATTAAAAGAGAAGATATGGCACTTTGAGGACTAAGGTGCACCTGACCCAAGCTACGGTGTTTTCAATAGCCTTATATGCATGTGAAAGCTGGACAATGAATAAGGAAGACCAAAGAAGCATTTATGCCTTTAAATTATGGTGTTGGTGAAGAATATTGAATATACTATGAACTGACAGAAGAATGAACATATATCTGTCTTGGAAGAAATACAGCCAGAGCATTCCTTGAAAGCAAGGATGGCGAGACTTCATCTCCTGTAGTTTGGACATATTATCAGGAGGGACCTCTTCCTGGAGAAGGACATCATGCTTGGTAAAACAAAGGGTCAGTGAAAAAGAGCAAGACCCTCATCATGATGGATTGACACAGTAACTGCAACTATGGGCTCGCATAGCAACAATTGTAAGGATGGCGCAGGATCAGGAATTGTTTCATTCTGTTTTATATGGGGTCGCTACAAGTCAGAACCTACGTGACCTTACCTAACAACACTAATAATCCTTTGTTGAAAGGTAGGCTTGTCTGTGTTGCTCCTACTTGTTTTTCTAAGAGTTTTACAGTTTTAGTTTGCACATTTAAGTCCTTAGTCCATTTCGAATTTGTTTTTGCATATGATGTGAGGCGTGGATCCTGTTTCATTTTTCTATATGGGGAAATTCAATTTTCCCAGCATCATTTATTGAAGAAACCTCTTCTTTCCCCATCAAGTGGACTTAGCACCCTTGCCAAAAATAGGTTGACCATAAATGTGTAGGTTTATTTCTGGGTTCTCAATTCTATTCCAATGGTTTATGTGTCTATTGTTACCAGTACCAGGCAATTTTGATTACTGTAGCTGTATTTTTTTAAAAAAAGAATAAAGCCCATTGTGGTAGAGTCAATTCCAGCTCATAGTAGGACAGAGTAGAACTGCCCCACAGGATTTGCTGTATAGTATGTTTTAAAATCACAATATGTGAGTTCTCCTACTTTGACCTTCTCTTTCAACATTGTTTTAGCTTTTGAGGCCTCTTGCCATTCCATATAAAGTTGAGGACTGGTTTTCCTAAGTCTGTAAAGAAGGCTGTTGGAATTTTGATTGGCATTGTGTTGAATCTTTGGGTACTAATGACATCTTAACAATGTTAAGTCTTCCAATCCATGAGCATGGAACATCTTTCCATTTATTTAAGTCTTCTTTAATCTCTTTCAGCAATGTTTTATAGTTTTCATTGGGTAAGTCCTTCACACCCCTGGTTAGATTTATTCCCAGGTATTTTATTCTCTTATATGTTATTGTAAATGGAATTGTTTCCCTAATTTCCCTTTGGGATTTTTCATTGCTAGTGTATAGAAACCCAACTGATTTTTGTTGAGCTTGTACCCTACAACTTTGCTAAACTCCTCTATTAGTTCTAGATGTTTTCTTGTGTATTCTTTGGGATTTTCTATATATAGAATCATATAATCCGTGAATAGAGATCATTTTACTTCTTACTTTCCAATCCGGTTACTTTTCTTTCTTTTTTTTCGTCTTATGCTCTTGCTAGGACTTCTACTACAATATTGAACAGGAGTGGTGAGAGCGTGCACCCTTTTCTTATACTCAATTTCAAGGAGAAAGCTTTCAGTCTTTCTCCACTAAGTTTAATGTTGGCAGTTGGCTTTTCATATATGCGCTGAATCAGTGAGAAACTTCCCTTCTATTCTAACCTTCTTTAGGGTTTTTATCAGGAAAGGGTGTTGGCTTTTATCAAATGCTTTTTCTGCATACATAGAGATGATCATGGGTTTCTGTTCCTTTGTTCTATTGATGTGATGTATCATGTTGATTTTCTAATGTTAAACCATCCCTTCATTCCTGGAATAAATCACACTTGGTCATAGTGTATGACTCTTTCAATATGCTATTGGATTCTGTCGGCTAGTATTTTGTTGAGGATGTTTGCATCTAGTTCATAGGAGTTATTGGCCTGTAGTTTTCGTTTCTTGTGCTGTTTTTGTCTGGTTTTGATGTCAGGGTTATGTTTACTTCATAGAATGAATTAGGGAGTATTCCTTCCTTCTATATCTTTTGAAAGAGCTTAAACAATATTGGTGTCAGTTCTTTTCTAAATATTTGGTAGAATTTCCCAGTTAAGCCATCTGGTCCAGGACTTCTGTTGTTGTAGGGAGATATTTTTATCACTAATTTGATCAAACTCTTCACTTGTTATGGGTCTGTTGGTACTTCCTATTTGAGTCAGTTTTGGTAGGTTGTGTGCTTCTAAGAATTTGCCCATTTCGTCTAGATTATCCAGTTTGTTGCCATACAGTTGTTCATAATACTCTGTCATAATGCTCTTTATTTCTATAGGGTCAGTTGTAACGTCCCTGCTTTCATTTTTTACTTTATTTGCATCTTTTCTGTTCTTTTGTCAGCCTAGTTAAAGGTTTGTGAATTTTATTGACCCTTTCGAAGAACCAATTTCTGGTTTTACTGATTCTCTCTATTGTCTTTCTGTTTGTTTATTTTATTTATTTCTGCTCTGATCTTTGTTATTTCCTTTCTTCTGGTATTTTTAGGCTTAGTTTTTCTCTTCTCTTTCTGGTTCCTGAAGTTGTCGAGCTGGGCTGTTAATTTGAGATCATTCTTCTTTTCTTATGGAGGCATTTATTTCTGTAAATTTCCCTCTGAGTACTGCCTTTGCTGCATTCCATACATTTTGGTACATTGTGCTTTCATTTTCATTTGACTGTAAGAAATTTGTGATTTCTCTTTTGACTTCTTCCCTGACCCACTGGTAGTTTAATAGTATGTTGTTTAATTTCCATAGGTTTTTGTATTTTCCAGGTTTTTTTTTTTTCTGTTATTGATTTCCAGCTTCATTCTACTGCAGTCAGAGAAAATACTTTGTATGACTTCAATCTTTTTAAGTTTATCAAGACTTACCTTGTGACGTAAAATGTGGTCTATCCTGGGGAATGATCCATGTGTACTGGAGTAGAATGTATATTGTGCTGTTTTGGGGTAGAGTGTTCTATATATGTCTGTTAAGTCTAGCAGGTTTACAGTGTCATTTAGGTCCTCTGGGCATTGTTGATCTTATTTCTAGATGTGCTGTCCAGTATTGAAAGTGGTATATTGAAGTCTGTAACTATTATTGTAGTACAGGCAGTCCATGGATTACAGCCAAGTTCCGTTCCTAAGTCTGTCTTTAAGGCTAATTTGTACATAAGTCAGAACAGTTAGGTACCATTAGTATCTAATGTCAGTTATTCAAATGTTTGTCTTAGTATATAGTGTACTTTTCTATGCATAAAAAACATTAAAGAAACACTTTCAATAAACATCTTTAACATAATAATACAGTATGGTAATAATAATAATAATAATGTGTTGGTGCGTGTCCCAAAGTAGTGACTGTTTGTTATTGTGAACCATTGTATGTGCCTTGGATTTTTAATATAATAGGCTTTATGGGAGATGGTTCATAACTATGGATAGTACATAAGTTGGACGTTCGTAACCTGGGAACTGCCTGTACTATCTATTTCTCCTTTCAATTCTATCAGTGTTTACTTTATATATTTAGGTGTCCCTATGTTTGGTGCATATATATTTATGATTGTTAAATCTTCTTGATTAATTGACTCTTTTATCACTATAGAATGTCCATCTTTATCTCTTCTGACAGGTTTTGTCTTAAAGTCTACTTTGTCTGGTATTAAGATTGCCATCTCAGCTCTCTTTTGGTTATTTTTTGCATGGAATACTTTTTTCCATCCTTTCACTTTCAACCTATTTGTGTCTTTGGATTTAAGGCATGTTTCTTGTAAACAGCATATACTTGGATTATTTTTTTTATCCATTCTGCCATTTTCTGCCTTTTGATTGGAGCATTTAGTCTATTTACCGTCAGTGTAAATACTGATAAGAATTGACTTACTTCTGCCATTTTGTTATTTGTTTTTTGTGTGTCTTATGCCTTTGTCTTTATCCTTTAGTACTGTTTGTTTTTGTGTTTTGTTAGTTTATCATAGTGGCCCTTTTTGATTCCCTTCTCCTTTCCATTTATGTATATTGTTTGTATATTTTCTTAGTGGTTACTATGAATATTACATTTAAGAGCCTGTATTCATAACATTCTAGGGTGAGTTGGCACCAACTTAACTTCAGTAACATTCAAGAAATTCTATATCTTTAACATTCTTCCCCCTCCCCACTTTTGTTGTTATCACTAATTATGTCTTTATATTTCATGTACCCTGTAACATAATTTTATCCTTGCCTTTTATATATTTGTTATTAAAAACATGAAAAACAAAACATTTAGAATTATCAAGCATGAATATCTTATTACTAGCCCTTATTCTTGTCCATTCATTTCCCTTATTAGGAATCTTTCTTTTCATGTATAGCTTTGACTTACTCTTTAGTGTCTTTTTTCTTCCATCTATAGAACTCCCGTTAGTATTTTCTGTAGGGCTAGTTTGGTGGATGTGAACTCTCTCAGCTGCTGTTTGTCTGGGAATGTTTTAATTTAATTTAATTCTGAAGGATAGTTTAGCTAGTATAGTATTCTTGATTGACAGGGTCCTCCCCTCCCCCAGCACTTTAAATATATCATTCTGTTGCCTTCTGGCCTCCAATGTTTCTGAGGAAAAATCAGCACTTAATCTTATTGGGGATCCTTTGTATGTGCGGTTTGCTTCTCTCTCACTGCTTTTAGGTGTTCTTTCTTTATCTTTAATTTTTGATAGCCTAACTGTGATGTGTCTTGGTGCCGTTCTCTTTGGTTTTACCCTGCTTGGGGTTCTTTGAGCATCTTGGATTTGTAGATTTGTGTCCTTCATTAAATTGGGGAAATTTTCTGTCATTATTTCTTCATATTATTTCTGTCCCTTTATCTTTCTCATCTCCTTCTGGAATTCCCATGATGCATATATTAGCCCTCTTGTTGTCCCATAATTCCATTAAACTGTGCTCAGCCTTCTTGAGCCTCCATTCTTGTTGCTCTTCAGTGTATATAATTTTAATTATCTTATTCTCTAATTTGCTGATTGTTTCTTCTGCCTGATTAAATCTGTTGATAAGTCTTCTATTGTGTTTCTCATTTCAGTTATTGTCCCTTTTCAGTTGTAATATCTCTTATTTTGGATCCTCATTCGGTTCTTGCATTGTTTTCCTTATTTCTTTCAGCTCTTTGTCTATGTTTTCCCTTAATTCTTTAACTATGTTTAATGTTGTATTATATTCTTCCATTTTTTTTCCATTATTTGATCATCCTAGATGTGCTTTCACTCCTTTTGTCATGTTCATTTGGATGGGCCATTTTTTCTCTGATCTTTGTGTGCCTTGTGATGTTTTGTTGGGGCATTTGAATTTTTGAGGGTGTTAACTTCCTCAGTTTTCCCCAGTATTTGGTGTTTTTGCCTGCACTACTTTCTGCAAGAAACTCTTAGGTGGGCAGAGCCTTTGACATTTGCTTACTGTTTCCTCTCCTTCTTTGTGATAGCTCCTTCTCCCTCCCTGATTTAATTGGAATTCGAAAGTTCCAGGTCTTACTTTTCAACTTTCAATCTTTCCCCAAAACAGCAGAGCACATCCTATGGTCAGTCTGTCCACCAGCAGGCACTGCCACTCAGCACACAGTGAGATATCATGCACTAATTGAATTGTCCACCAGAGGGTGAAGTACCCTCTCTCTGGTTATTACTCCCTTCCTTTCTGTTTCTGCAGTCACGTTTTTAGTCAGAATACGCGCACTCAGTGAGCCCCTTTCCAAGCTGGGTGTTGCCCTCCAGTTTTGCCTGAGATTTCCTTTCCTACTCTGCGAGGGCTGTTTATATCTGAGCTGGCATTCAGGGGAAGCACAGGCAGACTTTCTTCTGTTTCAGGAGGAGGAGGGGCTGGCACCTCCCAAAAGCACCTCCAAGAGATCTGCTTTGTTGGTTTCTGAGCCCCAGTGGCCCTGTGGTGGTTGAGGAGGCAGTCTCCACTTAGGTGACGCACTTCCTGACTCCAGTGTGGGGAGCCTTCTGTAGGAGTTCATATCAGTCCAGCAGCCAACAGTTACCAGTTGGGGGCGGGATAGTCACACTCCAAACAGACTCCCAGGGAGGTCTGCTTTGTTGCTATAGAGTCTGTCCCATAGTATCTTGGCTGTGAGTGTAGTGTCCATTCAAGACACCTGCTTCCTAGCACACAAAAGCCTCAGTCAGCAGTCCTTAGCACCAAGTGTAAGGGGGAGCAGGCAGGCTCAAACTGATCCCCAAGGAGGTCTGTCCTTTTGTTTCAGAGGCCTGAGGTATGGGGTGCACAGGGAGGCAAGTAGAGTGCTAACTACAGGAGTAGACTCCACAGCAGGGGCCTTCTGAAGCAGTTTGCAACAGCCTGGCAACCAACAATCACCAGGTGGAGGAGGAGGTGTCGTGCTCTGGTCAGCTCTTCGTGGATGTCTGCCTTGTTGCTATCAGAGTCCCCCTGGTAGATTGTTGGCAATGAGAGCAGCTTCTACTCAAGATTCCTGCTACTTAACACACAGCAGTCTGTTAGAAGTCCTCATCACCAACTGGAAGTGGGGGCAGACTAATCCTAATTGACACTCAAGGAGATTTGTCCTGTTGGTTTCAGAGGCCAGAGCTATGGGGTGTGAAGGGAGGCAGGTAGGGTGCTGACTATGGGAACAGACTTCACTATAGGGCCCTTCTGTAGCAATTCACAGTAGACTTGCAGGTGACAGTGTCTGGGTAGAAGGGGCTGTCATGGTCCAAACAGACCTCCAGCATAGTCTACCTTGTTGCTGTCAGAGCCTTCCTTGTAATATGTTTGCTGTGAGTGTAGCCTCCACTAAAGATACTTGCTTCTTAGCATGCAGCAGCCTCAGTCACCAGTCCTCAGCACTGACCTAAAGGGAGAGCAGACAGACTGAACTAACCCCCTAGTAGGTCTGTCCTGTTGGTTTCAGAGGCCTGAGCTATGGGGTGCACAGGGATGCAGGTAGAGTGTTGACTATGAGAGCAGACTCCACTGCATCGGCCTTCTGTAGCAATTTGCAGTAGGCTTACAACCAACAGTGTCTGGGTAGGGGAGCTGCTGGCACACTACAAACAGATCCCTGGGGATGTCTGTGCTGTAGATCTTAGGGCAGAAGCTTGAGGTCTTGTCTCTTTGTACAGGCAGGAGCAGTTAGGGGAGCAGGCCTTTTTTCTGGGACTACTACCCTTGTTTACAGTAGCCAGCAGCCCGTGAGGCTGGGGGAGGGGCAGGGATGGTGGCAGAAGCAATTTTCCTACCCTGTGCAATTTATTCTCTATTTGTTGATTCTTGCCTGTCTGCAGTTCCCCACCGCTTTCCCCTGCTTCCCGATTCAGATCTCTCAAAGCTGAGCACCATTTCCTTGTTGTATTTTTTGTTGTACTTGTGAGGGAGGGTTGGAACCATGGTTTGTTTATGCCACTATCTCCCCAGAATCCTGTTTTCTGGATTCTTTAAGTCTGACACCAGAAGGTCAGAAATGTCTGCCTTCTTTTGAACGTCACCTTGATGATTTTGTCATAGGCACAGGGTCTACACAAATCTAGTCTTTCTTATGGAATAGATGGGAAACATGTCTACAGTATCTCATGTAGATAAGGCAGCCTTTTTCCCTCGGGTTAATTTTGAAGTATGCATAAACCACCCAGTTCTACAAGAAACATGCTGTAGTTCTGAAAATCTCTAGCTGGTCCTGTGCTTTTAATGACTAAAAAGAATTTCAGTTGTCCCTTGGGACAGGTTGGGCCTGACTAAATAGCAAGGAATGAAGCCCTTACATATGGTGTCTGGTGAACTTATCTGAAAAGATATGCCCACTATCTGGAAAACACCCATCCACAATGTAGAGAGAAATAAACATAAAGGGCCTTTTATAAAATTATTACCTTGTCATTTAAGTCAACAGCAGTGATGCCATGATGGAGACCAGCAGTTCTGTCACATTGTTTTATCACTCTAATTACATCAAGAACACAGTAACTGTCTGGCCGAGATAAGATTAAGGCAAGCTGAGCCCTTCTGAAATTTCCAATAGACAGCACCTGGATTTATGGACTGATTTTTGTGTTTGGACATTAAGTTCAATTACTTTTCTTTAGCTCTGAAGAGTTCTGTCGCCAGAGAAATATCATCTGGTTGATCCCTCATCACCCCAGCTCTGCCCCCACCTTCTCACCCGCCGCTGATCTGCCCAGACGAGGCAAGGTCTCACTGTGGGAGACAGAGGCCCTCTGTTTTTCTTTCCTCTGCTGCCTCCTCCTTCTCCTCTTTTTCCATCCCTAGAGTCTCAACATAAGAGTCACCGTTCTTCTTTCTGATTGAGAAGTTCAGGATGAAAAGGTAACAGAATCATAGGACTTTAGTGGTAAAAGGGCCCTTTGGGGTCTTCTAGACTGGCCCGCCTCACTTTACAGTGGTGGAAACTGAGGCTCAGAGAGTGAACGGTTGCCCAAGGGCACACAGCCAGAACTGCAACCAGAATATAGATTTTCAGTATCCTGAGGAAATGTTAAATTCACTTTTGCTCCTTACATCAAACTCTGCCCCTCCATAGTTCAGCCATCCCTGCCCCAGAATTCCTGTCTGCTCTTAAAATCTAAAGGAGCCCTCGTGGTGTAGTGGTTAAGAGCTCGGCTGCTAACCAAAAGGCTGGCAGTTCTAACCCACCATTGGCTCCTTTGAAACCCTATGGGGCAGTTCTACTCTGTCCTATAGGGTCACTATGAGTCAGAATCGACTTGATGGCAACAGATTTGAGGGTTTTTTTTGGGCAGGAGAAGCACTAAAGGAACCTCTGCGCCCTCTTGGCAACTTGCACCTACTGCCCACTCTCTCCTTCCCCTAGCAGCCATTCACTCAGCAACAGATAAAAGGGGGCTTCATGGATCACTACTTTTTCCTTCTTAACTCATTGCAGTTTGCTGACTGCATAAATTAAGGTTATCGATGACCCTGTAATCACAAATTCAATGGCGTTACCATGGTTTCCAGGATATAAATTTGTTTCACAATCCTTGCAAGGAATGACACTCCCCTTAAATTTATTTAACGAACACTTACATAGGGCCCACAATGTGGCAGGCAATGTTCTGAGTACTTTTTAAATAATAGCTCATTAAATCTACATCACAACCCTAGGAGGTAACTCCACGTTAGAGGGGAAAATGAGGTTCAGATAGATCGAGTAACTTTCCTAAGGCAACATAGCTAGTAGGTAGTGGAGTTGGAATTTAACCCCATACATTCTGATTCCAGCATCCATGCTCTTAAAAATGACATTATTCTGTCTTTCACAGCAAAGCCAACTCTGAACCCCTCACTGACAAAGAGGGGGAAGGCTATATATTTGTTGTCGTTAGTTGTCATTTAGTTGGCTTCAATTCATAGTAACCTTGTGTGTAACAGAACAAGATATTGCTCGGTCCTGTGCCGTCTTCATCATCATTGGTATGTTTGAGTCTATTGTTGTGCCTATTGTGTCAATCCATCTCATTGAGGGTTTCCCTCATTTTTGCTGACCTTCTAATTTACTGACCATAATGTTCTTTTCTAGCAATTGGTCTTTCCTGTTGATGAGTCCAAAGTAAGCAAGTCTTGCTTCTAAGTAGCATTCTGGTTATATTTCTTCTAAAACCAATAGTCTCAATATATGTATTATTGGTTTTTTTCTCTCTCTCCATTAAAATGTAAAAGATTTCTGGGATTAGATGTCTCTATGAAATGAGAAAGAATCCTGGCTCTTGGCTCATGGTGGTCAGTGTACAAAGTTTGGTGTAGAGTCTGCACAGGCATCTCAGAGCCATCCTCCATGTCTAGTACCATGTGTAAGCTAGGATCAGGTCCCTGCCACTCACAGAATCTTCCCCTTCACTGTTTCTTTGGTCACAAGAAATTCAAGTCTCCCAAGTAGGATGATCAACTTGTCTCAGTGTGCCCAGGACTTTCAGGGTTTTAATACTACAAGTCCCACCTCCCAGTAACCCATTTGTCCAGGGCAAACTGGGATAGTTGATCACTCTCCTCCTTTAACATTCTTTGATAGATGTGCATAAAGATTAGAATTATACATAATTACTTTTCAGGTGTTAGAGTATGTTCCTTTGAATGTGACACCATGCAAAGACTGAGCTGTATGTGGGTAGGGGTTTTATTTGTGTTACAGTCCACGCTATCACTGTCCATCAAATGCACTCCCATATCAATTCCTGTCCAGTCATCTGCCAAACTCTAGATCACCTCACACCACACTTGTATTCTTCCCTGAACACTGTAATATGAAAAAAAAAAAAAAAAAAAAAAAGCCATGTCCCTCTGAATTCTTCAGAGAAGTAGTGCCCTTACATTTATTTGCTATTGAGTCATGTCTGATCTTGTGAGATCATGTCTACTAGTAGCATAAGTTGCAATTTATGTCTTTTATTACTATTTTTACCTTATTCATGTCTTATCCTGGTAAGTAAATTGTAAGTTATTTGAAAGGAAGAGATAGTTATATTCGTACATACCTCCATGCCAGATACAGCTTTACATGTCATAATTGCCAAGTCACTATTTGGTTGGTATTTTTTTGATTTTGCATCATTGTCTGTGCTTCTCTGTAAGGAAGCAGTTCTCAGACAGTTGTTGGTTGACCACCAACATCATAATCACCTGGGATCAAAAAATGCAAATTCTGAACCCCACCCCAGGCCTACTAAACTTTAAGTCTGATATCTACTGCTGTAGTTTGTGGAACAATCTTGGGATTTTAGTCCAGCATATTTGGATTCTAATCCAAACTTTATCACTCACTAACTAGCTGTGTGACTTTGAGCCTATTACTTAATCTCTCTAAGCTTCAGTTTCCTCATCTGAAAGATAATAAAACCTACCTCATTGTATTGCTGTGAGCATTAATGTTATAACATAGGTAATTAATTTAAGACAGTGCTTGGAATATTGTAGGGAATCAGTAAATGTTACTTACATATCCATATCACCCTTAGACAAAACTCTCTTTCATATAGGGAAGCACCAAGTTTTTTTTCCCCATAAATGAGATAGAAGTACTTTCTCTTTGGATCTCCACAGCCCAAGTGGTGTAATCTTACTAAAACATCTCACCACAGAGCAATTTATTAGAACAACCAAACATGTGCTTCTTTTGTTGGCCTCTTTCAACATCTGCCCTATTGTGCCAAGCCCTCTTTAAAGAAAAGAAGGGAAGAAGAAAACAAGAAAAAGAGTCAAAATGGGCCAAGAGGAATCATAAAATAGTAGAACTCTGTACTTCAAAGATTAAACAATTGCAAACAGAGAGAATTAGAATATTCGGCTATTAGTATGTTAATTCTATAACAAAAAATAAAAAATGAATCAGTCTAACACAGAATAGCCTAAGAAGTCAATCACTGTGAAACAAAGAAACAAGGAAATGAAGAAAAAGAAAGAGGAGGAGGAGGAGGATGAGAATCATCACAGAACATTACCCTGGCTAAAGGGTTCCCCATTGATGTGGTAAGAATAGCATCTTAATGAGTACGGAACTACGTTTTAACTATATTTTTACATGCTGTTTACTGTGTATATTTTATGCTTAAATTAACTGTTAAAACATTTTACCTAATTAATTCCACAGGATAGAGATTTTTCTCAATTAATCTTTTTGTTGCTACAACGCCTTAGTTAGAATAATTCCTTTCTAAAAAACACTTTACGGATGTTCCTATTATTAGCTCGTCTCACACTAAGTTATTCATCTACAGAGCTGTCTCTTCTGATCAACTTAGGAAAATCCAGAAGGCATCATTTCATTCATCTTTATATCCCCAGAACTCAGCATTGACTTAGGCACATAGTAGATACTCAATATTATTTATTGAGTATTGAATTTTTGAATTTATTTGAATTGAAAAAGATGTCTGAGCTGAGTGGAATCAATGGTCACTTACAGCCACTGTTCTATTATCCATAATGGACAGACAAGGGGCCTAATCTTCTTTGCAGTTGAGGATCTGAACACAGAAGATGCCAGAAAAAGGTCAAAGAGAAATCGAAATCAATAAAGTTCACTAATAATTTAAGTCCTCTGTTCAATTATCACTTTGTGGTTCAGGCATTCTGAGAATCTATACTCTCAGAGTGAAAAACAAAAAAATCAGGTGACATTCAGTGACATAATAAGTTTCTAGCATTTGGCTTCCCCATGGATTAATGCACTGGACACTTTGTCTTCATCCCTTGCTTAAAAAAATCACAGAACTGAAATTTTTGTGGATCTCAGAGAAAATCTTTGCCTCCTGCTAGTAAGTTTTGCAACCCTGGGCAAGCTAATGTTTCTGAGCCTTAGTTTCCTCATCTGGCAAAAGGGGATTATACTTATACCTTCTAGTGAATTTATAGCCTGGCACCAGAGTGAGTATTCAAAGAATTGAAGAATTGGACTGGAGGGAGAAGAGAAGGAGGATGCAGTGGTGGCTGGGAGGCTTAAATGAGCAGCTATATGCATATCACACTGCTCAGACTCTGTCACATAGTAGAAACACATAGCTGCAGTAGAGTTGACTCCAACTCATGGTGACTGCATGTGCAACAGAAGAAAACATTGCCCAGTCCTGCATCATCCTCACAATCACTGGCATGTTCGGGTCCATCATTGCAGTTATTGTGCCTATTCATCTCACCAAGGGTCTCCCTCACCCTTTTTGTTCCTCTGCTTCATCAAACACGATGTATTCCTCCAACGACTGATCCCTCCTGATGATGTGTCCAAAGTAAGGGGGTTGGACAATGTTATATTGTGATCCATAGAGTTTTCACTGGCTGATCTCAGAAGTAGATCAGCATCCAGGCCTTTCTTCCTAGTCTGTCTTAGTCTGGAAGCTCTGTTGAAACCTGTCCACCATGGGTGACCCTGCTGGTATTTGAAATACCAGTAGCATAGCTTCCAGCATCACAGCAACACACAAGCCACCACACAGTACAACAAACTGACAGACTAGTGGTGTCTGGCACATAGTAGGCCCTCAGTAAATGGTAGTTCCTTTCCATCCATTGTGGGTAATCAATAAAACATTGCTGAAATGCTGAATAGTGATCCCTCAGTCAATAACAGAACTGATTAATATTTGACTTGCAATTAAGCAGTTCTATTTCAGACAATTTTCTGAGTAAGCAAAAATATATATATATATATATATATAGGCTTCTTTTTTCTTTTTTCTTTTTTTGGTTTCACCTAACCTCTCCTTTAGTTCTTCAGGGATCTTTCGACCTTACTATGTGAAGCCTCTAAACTGAGAATTTTCAGTGATCTCTGTTCAGACTGTCTGGAAACTTTTCTTTTTAACATTTTGGGTTATAATTTCAATAAGAGACACTGATACCTTTCATTGCTTGAGTTCAGATGATTCTCTGAGCAGACAGTGTCAGCCCCTCCTCAGCTCCAGTGCTAGTCTCAACTCCAATGTCACAGGCTTGGAGTAGGGACAAATATTCAGGAGGAAGGCAACAGATTTGAGGAAGCTCCGAGTGAGCCAAATGCTGAAAGGAGGGGACAATAAATGAGGCTAGACATACTCCATGAAAGTGATGCTCAGAAATACGGACAGAGATCTCCGTGGCCATGTTTAGTTTGTATTTTGTCTAAAAGTAAAGTCCTCCCTTACTCCTTGCCTTCCTTCCTCTCTTCCTTCTGTCTTCCCTCCCTCCTTCCCTCCTTCCAGTTTCCGTGTATTCAACTAATATTTACTTGCTACATACTTGGCACTGTGGATACAGACACGACAAGATGTGGTTTGCTCCTCATGCCAGCCTCTATTCTGGCATCCCCACATTACCTAACCAAACATACCCATCTGCCGCTACCCCCCACCTCAGTCCTGTTCTCTCAACAGATGTACTTCAGCTCATTCTGTGCCTTTTTTTACGTCTTTTAATTTTTGAGCAATTTCAGGCTTACACAAATGTTACAACAATAGTACCAATAGTTGTTGTACGCTCCTCACTCAGAATCTCCAAATGTTAAAATTTCATTACACTGGCTTTATCGCCCTTTCTATATCTATCTACACATGTACACATTCTGAAGCAGTGGAGAGTAAGTTGCAGACTTTATGCCCCTTTACCTCTACATGGTTCCTTGTGTGTTTCCTGAAAGCAAGGACATTCTTCTATGCAACCACAGTACAACGATCAAAACCAGCAAATTAACATTGACAAAGCACTATGATCTAATTTACAGATCTTATTCAAATTTTATCAAGTTTTCATTAAACAAAACAAACAAGTGTACCCAGAATTCAATCTAGGATCCTGCACTGCATTTAGTTACTGTGTCTTTTTAGTCTTTAATCTGGGGAGTTCATCAGCCTTTGTCTTTCTTGACCTTAACACTTTTGAAAAGTACAGGTCCACTATTTTGTGGATAGTCCCTTATTTTAGGTTTGTCAGATGTTTCCTTGTGATTAGGTTCAAGTGGTGCATTTTTGGTAGAGTAACACAGAAGTGATACTGTGGTCTCAGTGCATCATATTGACAAGCAGGTGATATTGATTTGCCCCAGTATCGGTAATATTCACTTGGGTCACTTGGTTGAGGTGGTGTCTGCCCCATGTTTCTTTCCATAATGTATAAATGCCTATGGACAGGTACTCTGAGACTGTGTAAACATCCTGCTTCTCATCATAACTTTGCTCATTAAATTTAGCATCCATTGATAACCCTTGCCTGAAAAAATTATTACTGTAGTGGTTTCCACATGGTAATTTCTAGTTGCATCTTTATCTCTTCATTTATTAGAGTTCTATTATAAGAGAAGCGTTTTCTCTTCTCCACTATGTATGTACACAGTATGTATATATTATGTTTGCAGTATGCATGTATTATGTGTATCAGTGAATTAGTTTCCTATAGCTTCTGTAGCACATCATCCCAAGTTTAGTGGCTTAAAACAAAGCAGATTTATTATCTTAAAGTTCTGGAGGTCAGAAGTCTGAAATGGGTCTTGCTGGGCTAAAGTCAAGGTGTCAACAGAGCTGAATTCCTTCTGGAGGCTCAAGGGGAGAATCCGTCCCTTACCTTCTCCAGCTTCTAGAGGCTGTCCTTATTCTTGGTTTGTGGCCCCTTCACAGCAATCACATCACTCCAATCTCTGCTTCCATTGTCACAAGTCCTTCTCTGACCCTGACTCTCTTGCTTTCCTCTTTTATTTACAAGAACCCCTATGTTTACATTGGGCCCGTCTGTATAATCTGAGATAATCCTCCCATCTCAAAATTCATAACTTAATCACATTTGCAAAGTCATTGCTGCCATATGAGTTAACATATTCACAGGTTCTAGGAATTAGATCATGGACATCTTTGAAGGACAGTAATTTTGCCTATGACAACCAGTTATGGACACATGGATTCTTCTGTATTCTATGGGTTATAATCTGTTAAATTAGTGATTTTGCCTCTGAAATTGTCTAATATGTGACCAATGGGTGCCCCTTCAATCTAGCTCGTGATCCTATGTCCTTTTGACCTGTCCCTGTCATTGTTCAAGCACTTCCATGCTTTCTGGCACAATTAAGTGTCCAAGGTTCCAGTTGTACTTTCCCTGCCCCAGTCCTGGAATGAATTGTTTCCCTAGAAGCTCTATTTCCTTTTATTGGAGAATAATATTTAGAAGCTAAGATCTTAGCACTTGATGTGCTCATTGATGCTGGGCCCTATCAGTGGACAAAGCTAGAAAATATATATATATATATTCATATATATATAGAGAGAGACACGCATATATATGTATACACACACACACACACACATATATATACATATATACGTGTGTGTATATATATATGTGTATATATATATATATGTAGCCCTGGTGGTGCAGTGATTAACAGCTGCTCCTTGGAGACCCTATGGGGCAGCTCTGCTCTGCCTTATATGGTAGCTATAAGCAGGAATCGACTGGAGGAAATGGGTTATATATATATATATACACACACACACACACACACATATATATATACACACACACACACACAAACACATCTACTTAACTACTTCTATATCTACGTACCTATTAAGAGCTCAACTGCTAACCTGAAGGTGGGTGATTTGAATCTACCAGCTGCTTCTTGGAAACTCTATGGGGCAGTTCTATTCTGTCCTATAGGGTAGCTATGAGTTGGAATCAACTTGACTGCAACAAGTTTGGTTTTGATTTTTTATATATGTTATATGTTAAAAACCATGAGTTTATGCAGATTCCTCCAATTCCAATCCAACACCAGAGAGGGGGTTTATTTCAGCCTTTTCTGTTTCCATACTTGTAACTCTCTTTTCTGACACTGAGAACTCTAGGTCTCATTATCCACAAATTATTTTACATATTTGCTCAACCATAAGTACACTTGCTAGAAAAGGGGACATCATGTTTTGTAAAGTACAGGGTCAGCAAAAACGAGGGAAACCCTCCATGGGATGTATTGACACAGTGGCTGCAACAATGGGCTCAAACATATCAACAATTGTGAGGATGATGCAGGACCAGGCAGTGCTTCGTTCTGTTACATATAAAGTCGTCACAAATTGGAGCCCACTCAATGGCAACTAAGAACAATGACAAGTGCATTTAAAGTAGTTTTGGAATTGCTAACCTTCACCCCTATTTAAAAGGACCTACTGACTATAGTTTAATATTAGTTTACAGTCTGTATTTATCCTGAGGGTGTACAGTGAAAAATACTGTTTCAAAACCTACTTGGATCAGTTCTTCTCTTCCCATTCAGGGTGGTTTTGTCTCTATTCCTCTTTTATTTTGTTTCTCCCAACAGAAATGACCACTTCACTTCGCCAAGCAAATGTTGTTCAAGTTCTTCAAACCAACTTGGAACCCTTCCTGCTAGAGTTAGTCTTGTGTGATAGCTCCCTTACAGCAATTTTTATTTTATCTTAAATTGTTTTCTTTTCTCTGGGACCCTCCAATCAGAATGAATGTAATGTAAGGGTGAAAGGGTGACTGCTCACCATTCTAATCTTCTATAAAGCCTTCCAGATAAAACATATAAATCTTTGTGGAATCAATGAAAACAGCCCCCTGGCTAGAGAAAAGTGGCAAAGATAATTAAAGCGATGAGGGGAAAAAAAGAAGCAGCTGATGGAATGCACTCATATCTCTTACAATTCTACCATTTTTGGTTCTTCCAATAATAGTAACATTTGATTTATGTATCTATAATATCTATGGTTTCCATTTGATCTTCACAACATCCATTGAGTATAGTAAGGTAAGAATTATTGTCCCCATCTTATAAAGGAGAAAACTGAGGTTCAAATAGATTAAATAACTGGCCCAAGCATCCTGGTTAATAAGTGATCCGGACCAGAACAGAACCTCTGTGGAATGAAACTATTTTTTTATTTTGTGATTTAAAAAGTTATATCACAAATATGCGTGCTTATTGTAACAAATCAAATCATTCAGAAATGCACAAATAAAAGTTAATTTCTATACCTTCCTCCCCACAAGTTTGCTAATATTGACAGTATGGTGTAAGGTGAGCATCCCTCCTCACCTTTATCTTTCAAAAAGATGTGGAGTCTTGAAAGCAACACAAACTCCAGGATTTCAAGAGTAAAAGACATCTGGCCCATATTTGGATGAGGTAACTAAAGGGAAGACTCATTTTATGATGCCAGTTTGATGCTCTGACTCACTGGCTACCCCCAGGCCTGGTAGAAATGAATTTTTGATTATGAGTCTTGCAGAGAGTGGAGATTCTACCATCTGGAGCCCCCATGGCTCCTGGGGACCTATGGATGGCTTCTCAGTTACCTCTGAGTCTCATTTTTCCTGTCTGTAAAATGCAAGTTATAGGAAACCCTGGGTGGCACAAATGGTTAGGTGCTCAGCTACTAGCTGAAAGATTGACAGTTCGAACCCACCCAGAGGTACCTTGGATGACAGACCTGGCAATCAGCTTCCAAAAAGGCATAGCCTTGAAAACCCTATGCAGTAGTTCTACTCTGCACACATGGGGTTTCTATAATTTGGAATCAACTAGATGGCAACTAACCACAACAAGAAACGATGATTTTAAAGCAAAGACCAGAGGCAACTGTCCTAGAGAAAGAAATGAAACACACAAACAATTCTCCAAAAATCATAAAATCAGACTCAGAGTCTACTTGCACTCTCAAGTCCCTTTAGCTGGATAAGTAGATGATAAAGAACTTATCTACTTGTCCTTCTAAAGAAAGTTTTGCTTTCCCAATCTACACCCATGCTGGAGAGGCTTTGAGTGGTAGGGAGCATGGCAAAAGATATCAAAAGGCTTTCTCTGCCTCTTGGAGAGCAGCCACTTTATCTGGAGAGTCAAACAGCAGAACTAACAAACCCTTCACTTTTAACTAGCCATCCTCCCTCAAGAATCCCATTTTGGTATCTGTCAGATGTCTGTTCTGGCAGCCAGGACCCTGCTGGAGTGCTGGTGATACCCAGTTCTGGTCCAGTGAGTGAGTAGGCTCGGCTTTTCTGTCTCCAGGGAAGGCTCAGGCTCTTTTGACCTGTTTCACCTTGTGCTTCCTGAATTTGAAAGAAGTACAAATCAAGCACCAATCTGAGGAATCTATGACATCTGTAATTCAGTACAGATGAAGGCGAACTCCCCAGGGAAAATTTTCCTTCAGCGGTTAGTACAAAGTGTGGCAGCGGGTATCAACTCTTATGCGCATCTCCCCTCAGTGGGAATTTCCCAAGAATCATGGAATCAAAGAAATTGGGTTGTAGTAGGGTGTCTGACGTGATTTGCAGCTTTGGACAAGTTGCTCCCCTCTCTGGCTCTCACTTTAACCTACCATGGAAAGAGGTCTTTTGACTGTTGTTGTTGTTATGTGCCGTTGAGTTGGTTCTGACTAATAGTGACCCTATATGCCACGAAACGAAACACTGCCCAGTCCTGCGCCATCCTCACAATTGTTGTTATGCTTGAACTTATCGTTGCAGCCACTGTGTCAATCCACCTCATTGAGGGTCGTCCTCTTTTTCAATGACCCTATTCTTTACCAAGCATGATGTCCTTCTCCAGGGACTGGTCCCTCCTGATAGCATGTCCAAAGTACGTGAGACAAAGTCTCACCATCCTTGCTTCTTAGGAGCTTTCTGGCTTTACTTTTTCCCAGATGGATTTGTTTGTTCTTCTGGCAGTCCATGGTATATTTAATATTCTTCACCAACATCATAATTCAAAGACATTAATCTTTATTTGGTCTTCCTTATTCATTAGCCAGCTTTTGAATGCATATGAAGTGATTGAAAATACCATGGCTTGGGTCAGGTGCAACTTGGTCCTCAAAGTGACATCTTTGCTTTTGAACACTTTAAAGAGGTCTTTTGCAGCAGATTTTCCCAGTGAAATATGTTGTTTGATTTCTTGCCTGCTGCTTCCATAGGCATTGATTGTGAATACAAGTAAAATGAAACCCTTGATAACTTCAATATTTTCTCCGTTAATCATGATGTTGCTTATTGGTCCAGTTGTGGGGACTTTTGTTTTCTTTATGTTGAGGTGCAATCCATACTGAAGGCTATAGTGTTTGATCTTCATCAGTAAATGCTTCTAGTCCTCTTCATTTTCAGCAAGCAAGGTTGTGTCATCTGCATACATCAAGTTATTAATGAGTCTTCCTCCAAACTTGATGCCACATTGTTCTTCATATAATCCAGCTTCTCAGATTATTCACTCAGCATACAGACTGAATAAGTATGGTGAAAGGGTTCAACCCTGAAGCCTGCTTTTCCCAATATTAAGCCATGCAGTATGCCCTTGTTCTGTTTGGAAAACGGCCTCTTGGTCTATTTACAGTTTCCTCATAAGTACAATTAAGTGTTCTGGAATTCTCATTCTTTGAAATATTATCCATAATTTGTTATGATCCACACAGTCAAATTCCTTTGTATGGTCAATAAAACACAGGTAAACACCTTTCCGGTATTCTCTGCTTTCAGCCAAGGTCCATCTGACATCAGCAATGATATCCTTCATTCCATGTCATCTTCTGAATCTAGCTTGAACTTCTGGCAGTTCCCTGCTGATAATACTGCTACAACCGCTTTTGAATGATCTTCAGTAAAATTTTACTTATGTGTGATATTAATGATATTGTTTGATAATTTCTGCATTCTATTGAATCACTTTTCTTTGGAATGAGCATAGACATGGCTTTCTTCCAGCTGGTTTGCCAGGAACTGTCTTCCAAATTTCTGGACATAGACGAGTGAGCACCTCCAGCTCTGCATTCATTTGTCGAAACATCTCAATTTGTTTACCGTCAATTCCTGAAGCCTTGTTATTGTCATTCCCTTCAGTGCAACTTAGACTGCTTCCTTAAGTACCATTGGTTCTTGATCGTATGCTACTTCCTGAAATGGTTGAATGTCAACCCCTTCTTTTCGGTACAGTGACTTTCTTCCATCTTCTTTTGTTGCTGTCTATGTCGTTCAATATTTTCCACATAGAATTTTTCAATATTGCAACTAGAAGGGTGAATTTTTTCTTCAGTTCTTTCAGCTTGAGAAATGCAGTGTGTGTTCTTCCTTTTTTGGTTTTCTAACTCCAGGTCTTTGCACATTTCTTTATATTTTACCTGTCTTCTGGAGCCACCCTTTGAAATCTTCTGTTCAGCTCTTTTACTTCATTTCTTCCATTCGCTTTAGCTACTCTACATTCAAGGGCAAGTTTCAGAGTCTCTTCTGACATCCATTTTGTTCTTTTCTTTCTTTCCTGTCTTTTTAATGACATTCTGAATTTTTCATATATGATGTCTTTGATGTCATTCCACAACTCATCTGGTCTTCAGTCATTTGTGTTCCATGTGTCAAATCTATTCTTCTTTTTTTTTTTGCAATTTTTTTTTATTGTACTTTGGGTGAAGGTTTACAGAACAAATAGTTTCTCATGAAACAGTAGTACACATATTGTTTTATGACATTGGTTAACAACCCCACAACATGTCAGCCCTCTCCCTTCT
>NW_004443945.1:903385-923142 GCF_000243295.1 Trichechus manatus latirostris
AGAATTGTCATTTTTCACAGTGTTGAGTCTACCTATCCATGAGCATGGTATGTTTTTCCATTTATGTAGATCCCTTTGGGTTTCTTGCAGTAGTGTTTTATACTTTTTTTTTTGTATAGGTCTATTACATCCCTGGTTAGATTTATTCCTAAGTATTTTATTTTTTTAGGGGCTGTTATAAATGGTACTGTTTTCCTGATTTCCTTTTCATCGTTCTCCTTATTGATGTATAGGAATCCATCCAATTTTTGTATGTTTATCTTGTACTCTGCTACTCTGCTAAATCTTTCTATTAGTTCCAATAAACTTCTCATGGAGTCTTTAGGGTTTTCTATGTACAATATCATATCATCCGCAAACAGGGACAGTTTAACTTCTTCATTACCAATTTGGATGCCCTTTATTCTTTTCCTTGGTCAAATCTATTCTTGAGATGGTCTCTAAATTCAGGTGAGATATACTCAAGGTCATATTTTGGATTTCTGATTTTCTTCAACTTGAATTTGAACTTGCATATGAGCAATTGATGGTCTGTTCCACACTTGGCCCCTGGCCTTGTTCTGACTGATGATATTAAGATTCTCCATCGTCTCTTTCCATAAATGTAGTCGATTTGATTCCTGTGTATTCCGTCTGGTGAAGTGCACATGTATAGTCACTGTTTATGTTGTTGAAAAAAGGCATTTGCTATGAAGAAGTCATTGGTCTTGAAAAATTCTATCATGGGATCTCCAGCGACGTTTCTATCACAAAGGCTGCATTTTCCAACTACCGACTCTTCTTTGTTTCCCACTTTTGCATTCCAATCACCAGTAATTATCAATACATCTTGATTGCAAGTTTGATCAGTTTCAGACTGCAGAAGCTGGTAAATATATTCAATTTCCTCATGTTTGATATTAGTGTTTGGTGCATACATTTGAATAATAGTCATATTAACTGATCTTCCTTGTAGGCGTATGGGTATTATCCTATCACTGACAGTATTGTACTTCAGGATAGATCTTGAAATTTTCTTTCTGATGATGCATGCGACACCATTCCTCTTCAATTTGTCATTTCCAGCATAGGAGACTGTATGATTGTCTGATTCAAAATAGCCAATACCCGTACTTTTCAGCTCACTAATGCCTAGGATATAGATCTTTATGTGTTCTATTTCATTTTTGATGATTTCCAATTTTCCTAGGTTTGTACTTCATATATTCCATGATCTGATTATTAATGGATGTTTGCAGCTCTTTCTTCTCATTTTGAGTCGTGCCACCTCAGCAAATGATGGTTCTGAGAGCTTGACTCCTTCCACGTCAGTAAGGTTGACTCTACTTTGAGGAGACAACACTTCCCCAGTTGTATTTTCAGTACCTTCCAACATGAGGGGCTCATTTTCTGACACTATATCGGACAATATTCGTAAGGTTTTCACCAGTCAATTTTTTTCAGAAGTAAACCACCAGTTCTTCTTCTTAGTCTGTCTTAGTTTGGATGCTGCACTGAATCCTGTCCATCATGGGTTACCCTGCTGGTATATGATATACCTGTGGCATAGCTTCCAGCATCACAGCAACACAAAAGCCAGCACAGTGAAACAAACTGTCTATATCATATCCAGCCCACCTATGCTAGGATTCTGTATTCAGGCTCAGCCACACTTTAGATTTCAGCACAGCCTTGCCGGGTATACTGTACTCTCTCTTCCCACATGCCTGAGCTGGACTTGGGTCCTGAGCTAGGGCCGCAATCTATTAATCATTATATAATAAAACTGCTGCTTGCTAAGGGCCAGCCAGGCCTCTGACCTCCTTTTTTTGCTCATATGAGATCAGGCAATCTATTCCCCACCTCTGATTATAATGGGGCAAGATTCACAAACCCAGGGTCATAGTGGGGCCTGGGGAACTGGTGCAAACAGTTAACACACTCAACTGCTAACTGCAAGCTTGGCGGTTCTAGTCCACCCAGAAGCTGCTTGGAAGAAAAGCCTGGTGATCTACTTCTAAAAAATCAGTCATTGAAAACCCTGTGGAGGACAGTTTTACTCTGACACTCATGAAATTGACTCTACAGCAACTGTGTTTTATTTTGTTTTGTTTTTGGTGGAGGCTGTAGGCTTTCTAAGAAAAATCCAGAACAGATTTTTCAGTCAGCCTACCTATCTCCCAGGAAGCACATAGTTTCTAAAATTAATCACGTCCCTTTCTTTTTCCCATTCTGATTATACATTGTTACTCAGCCTCTGGCAAGATGGTCAAAAGTTTAGTCCATGAGTTGCTGGGTGGAGGGCTGTGGTGACCATGGTCTCAGGGAACATCTATCTCAATTGGCATAACACAGTTTATGAAGACAATGTTCTACATTCTACCTCGGTAAGTAGCTTCTGGGGTCTTAAAAGCCTGTGAGCAGCCATCTAAGACACTCCACTGGTCTCACCCCTTTGGCAGCAAAGGAGAATGAAGAAAACAAGATACAAGGAAAAGATTAGTCCCAAGGACTAATGGGCCACAACTACCACGGCCTCCATCAGACTGAGTTCGGTACAACTGGATGGTACCCACCTACCACCATTGACTGCTCTGACAGGGATCACAACAGAGGGTCCCAGACAGAGCTGGAGAAAAATGTAGAACAAAATTCTAACTTACAAAAAAGACCAGACTTACTGGCCTGACAGAGACTGGAGAAACCCCAAGAGTATGGCCAGCGGACACCCTTTTAGCTCAGTAATGAAGTCACTCCTGAGGTTCACCATTCAGCCAAAGATTAGACAGCCCCATAAAACAAAATGAGAATAGTGGGGCACAACAGTCCAGGGACAAGGAATAGAAGGCAGGAGGGGACAGGAAAGCTGGTAATAGGGAACGCAAGGTTGAGAAGGGAGAGGGTTAACATGTCGTGTGGTTGTTAACCATTGTCATAAAACAATATGTGTACTAATTGTTTAATAAGAAACTATTCTCTAAACCTTTATCTAAAGTACAATAAAAAAAATTTAAAAAGACGTTTAGTCCAATAGTTCTCAATCTGGGGTCTCTAGAGCTATAAGAATCCATGAAGGTAGTAGAGGAGGTCTTTGAGTTATTTTCAATATTTCCAAAAGCCTGACAGAACTTGTATATTATCTGAAACAAGGCCACACAGGCTAACTAAAATGGCAAGTTGCTTAGCTTTGGGATCAGATCCTATCAGCTCATTGCATAATCTGGGTTATCGAGTTAATCTGAACCTGGAATTGGAAGGCATGGTGTATTTGATGATTAAGAAGGGAGAAACACTATTAGTTATAGATGCAGGCTGCTCCTTAGATAAAACATTTTAAGGCATGGGGTCCATGTGGGAGAAATAATGAAAGGGGGTCTCGATACTAAGAAGTTGGCCATGGTCTTAATCCACAAGGGTTCCCGTTACCGTTTCAGCCTTGCTTAAGAGAGCAGAATGAGATGGTCAACCCAGATGATTCCTTCCCCTTAGGATAGATGGATTTGCTGTGGAGGAAAGCCATGCAGCTGTCTAGATAAGCGTTTTACAAACTGTGGAGCCTTAAAGGAATTCTAAAGGTCCTAGGTGGCACAAATGATTTGGGCTTGACTGTTAACCTTAAGGTTGGTGGTTCGAACACACCCAACAGTACCACAGAGAAAAGGTCTGGGGATCTGCTTCTGTTAAGATTACAGCCAAGAAATGGAGCAGTTCTGCTCTGTAACACATAGGGTTGCCATGAGTCAGAATCCATGACAACTAACAACGACAGCTAAGGAATCCTAAAAGAGCTACGGAAATTAGAATTACAGCGTGAAGAAATGGTGGGTTCCTGAAATTTTTCACATGCCAGGAGAGTCAGGCTGGTGTGTGTGTTTCTGGGTGTGTGTGGATGTGCATGGAGGGGAGGGGAGCTGGATGGGGAGAATCTAGGAGTATGTTTGTGTGATTGATGGATCCGTATAGGTGTGGAGTACAAGGGAGTAAGAATTTGTGTGTGAGAGTGAGCATATAGGTTTGTGTGAGTGGCTGGTAAAAGAGTATTCATGGAGTATATGCAGTGTATGCGTGTGTCTGCTTGTGTGTGTGTGTGTGTGTGTCTGTGTGTGTGAATTGGATACGGGAACTGGGTGGGGATGTGAGTGGACAGGCAGGGATATGTATGCATGTGCATACCTGTGTTTGGATATGCAGGCAGGGAAGTTGTGTCCTGGAGTTCCCTGACATAAATATTCTAGAGAAACTCTCCCCTAGCCAACTGCTGAGTGCAAATACAATAGACAGAGTTTATGATTTCATAGATTCTAAATAAATGGAGGGTTAAATCAAGTTCACCTGAAACAAAATGGCCTGTAATAAAGCGCCTGATGCAACAGAGTTTGGGAGGGGGTGTTGATCATGTCTTCCCATCCCAGCAGTGAAAGGGAGTTTATGGGGTTGTCTTCCTGTGCCAGGTCTGCACAAGAGCACCTGGGTGGGGGTCAGTGAGGGAAAGAAATAAATTCTGTCTTGGATAGCAGCCCACAACTATAGTGAACAGACACATAGGGATCCAAAGGGTGCTCTCTATGAGGATAAGAGGATGATACACAGTCAAGAGATTATGGGGCTCCTCTCTTGATAACTTCTGGGTCATATAGCCATGAGGCTTTCTCATGCACTGTTTTTGTTAGCTGCTGTCTAGTAGACCCCCAACTCATGAAGACTCCATGCACAGCAGAACAAAACGCCGCCAGGTCCTGCGCCATCCCAATGATTGGTTGCAGATCAGACCGTTGTGACTTACAGGGTTGTCACTGGCTGATTTTCAGAAATCAATCACCAAGCCTTTCTTCCTAGTTTATCTCATGCTCTGGTCCCCTGGTTTTTTCCAATTTAAATACCTGGAATTGGCCAGACTCTTGAAGATCTTGTGGTTCTGTGTGTGTATGTGGAGGTGAAGGATAGGAACACTGTGGTCACATCTTTATGATGGAAATGTCTCTCGCTGCAGGTGGCCCTGACCCCTTCTGCATTCAAACTTCCTAGTCTGCCTAACCCAGATTTCAGAAGACTCTCTCTAAAAGACCATGGGTTTCCTTGTTCCGGGAGGTGGGGATTCCCAAAGGGCTCACGTTCTCAGCACAAGAAGGGTTAGGGTCTTCATTTGGATGTGGCTTTGTTTTGTTTACTCTCCCCGTTAGATTCATCCAGGTGCATATAGGGGATTTCTTTTGCCAGTGCTTCTTCCTCAATCAGTGATTTCTCAGAGCATCTTTACAGACCTCGGAATGCCTAGGGGAGAGTCAGATTGTCCAAAGTCAGTGGGTTTGAGAGGGATGGGCACTGATGTGAAACCTCTGCATCTTTGGCTAGTCTGACAGACCAGGCTCACATCCCTGGAGACTTGGGTGCCTCTTACACCTGTCCTCTCCTCCGTCCCAGCCCGCTCAGATCTGCTTCTACTCTCCCAAGCCGTGCAGCAGAGTCCAATGTGGGCTGCCCACTCCCAGGCACTCGTTCTATTCCCTCCTCTGCATTGCCAGCCAAGGTCACTTTCAAAAGCCAAGACCTGATCATGTTACTCTGGCTCAAAATCTTTTGTCTGCAACAGAAACTAAAATCCTTTACCTGACATAGCAAATCTTGATCTGGCCTTTAAACTCTGATAGTCTGTTTTTTGGGGTTTTGTTTTTTTGTTTTTTTCTAACTGCATTTATAGCATTCCTTTTTGTACTGTCAAAACAAGTTTCTAAGTTTGTTGCGGATTGGCCAAGGAAAGAGGAAATCGCAAAGTAGGGGAATCAACCCGTCTACTGGCATTTTCTTCTAATACTTTTTAAATTGTTTTGTTGTTAAGTGTTTAATCAGTCTGAAATTTACATTTATAGAGGATTTTTGTTTCAAAATGCAGAGTTCATCATCTCCACCCTTGTGAGTGAGCGTCCATCTTTTTCTCACTGATTTAAAAAGCTGAATCTACCATACAAAAAATATATGGAGAGTTTTTAGGGGACTTATTTCATTCTGCTGATATATTTATCTATTCCGTTGTGTTGTTAGGTGTCATCGAGTTGATTCAGAGTCATAGCGACCCTACATGACAGAGTAGAACTCCCCTATAAGGTTTTCTAGAATGTGATCTTTATGGGAGCAGATCACCAGGTTTTTTCTCCCACAGAGCCCCTGGGTGGTTTCCAATGACCAACCTTTCAGTTAGCAGGCAGGCACTTAACCGTTGAGTCACCAGGGCTGCTTTTATCTATTCTAGTGGTCAGCAAATTATAACTCACTGTCCAAATCTGGCCTGTCACCTGTGAGCTAAGAACAGTTTTGAGCACTTTTAGCAGCTCTTCCTCAGTCATATTTTGAGTGTTTTCCAACCTGAGGGGCTCATCTTCCACACTATATCAGACAATATTCCTCCACTGCTATTGATAAGATTTTCACGGACTTTTTTTTAGAAGTAGATTACCAGGTCCTTCTTCCTAGTCTTCCTTAGTCTGGAAGCTGGAAGTTGAAACCTATCTGTCATGGGTGTTCCTGCTGGTATTTGAAATACCTGTGGCATATCTTCCAGCATAACAGGAAGACACAAGCCTCCACAGTACGACAAACTGACAGGCGAGTGTAGAATACATTCTACAGGGAAAATAAAGAAGTTATTCAAACATTTTATAACACAGTCAATTAAAATTTACTTTTTTTTAAAAAATTATTGATAGTTAAAAATAAGTTTCTTTCCACATCACTCCCAGTTATTTGCAATGCTGGATAAATTTTTAAGATTTTGGCCAAATTTGGAAAAATCTCTATCTAATTCCTTTGTTTCTTCTTGTAGTGGCAAATTATAAGTTAAAATAATTTTTGTTGATATCAGTGTATTGTGTCAAATTAGCAATAAATGTAAATACTTTTCCATTGTGTTTTTACAATTTGCTTATCTTCATTACTTCGATGGTCAAGCATCTATGAGGTTAGTCATAATTTCTATTTAAAATCTCTCTCTCTCAACAATTATGATTTTGATATAATTTGCAAATTTTTGTAACAATTTTCTCCTCAGCACCTGCATAATTTCCGGTGATTTTACAATTCATCTTTATTGCTTTCCTATTTTGTTTTCTTCTCTGCCTTCTTTCTATGTTCCTTAATAAATAAATTTAAAGATGACTAAAGAAGTTACCCTTTATATCTCTCCAAATCAGGAATCTATAATTTCTCACTGTTTTATTGAAGGGTTTCTAAATTGCAGTTAAAAAGGTCCATTCAAGCTTTTTCAACTTTACAAATAAACTTTTGCATCTCATTTGCTGTTGGGTTTCTCTGTGAGACTTCAAAATGAATTTTAGCGTCCTTGAAAATATCATTAGAACCATATTGTAAGTCTCAATGTTTTAGTGTTTGGGGGCTCTGGCTGAGGGGAAGTCGAGTTTGGGGTACACGTATGGGGTTCATGGTGACTTCCATGTATAATTCAGTTGTTGCCAGTCATCCTAGTGTAGCAGTGGCTCCAGCAATACCCACCATGCCCATCACCCCAGTCATGAACCTGTCTTTTGCTACTCCAACAGCACTGGACACAGGGGAAGGCAGAATGGAAAGAGTTATGCTGTTATAAAATCTTTTTTTGACAAATTTTACAAAAAATATAACTGTGTCGGCATGCTGCTAGGCCCCTCCCAAGGGCAAGTGGAGGGTCCTGAGAGTCAACCTTCACCAGCTTTATCCACCTCTGCTAGTAAGACACCAGTCCCCTCATTGTCCATTTTAAAAGTTGCTTTGGCTCTACTCACAGTTTTCCCTTTTCTATGAATTTGAACATTAGCTTGTCGGGCTCCATGAAAATCCTGTAGGTTTCTATTGGATAGCATTGAAATTATAGATAATTTTGGTTACTGTTCTCATCCCTCCAGTACTAAATCTTCCCATCAAGAACAAGTTATATCAGTCCCTTCCTTCAGGCCTCTTTTATGTCCTTTAGTAAAGCTTTGAATTGCTCACCATGTAAGTTTTGCACAATCTTGTTGTTTAACTACCTATTTTTGTTTGCTGATCTTGGATTACATTACTG
This sequence comes from Trichechus manatus latirostris, assembly GCF_000243295.1. Lineage (NCBI taxonomy): Eukaryota > Metazoa > Chordata > Mammalia > Sirenia > Trichechidae > Trichechus > Trichechus manatus. Next base: position 911,415 of record NW_004443945.1, read on the forward strand.
TTATAGATGTTAGCTGCCGTGGAGTAGACGCCTGACTCGTGGAGACCCCAAGCACAACGGAATAAACCTCTGCCCAGTCCCATGTCATCCCCATGATTAGTTGCAGATTAGATCATTGTTATCCATAGAGTTTTCAGTGGCTGATTTTCAGAAGTCGATAGTCAGGCCTTTCTTCCTAGTCCACCTGAGTCTGGAAGCTCCGCTGAAACTGTTCAGCATCATAGCAACACCCAAGCCTCCACTGACAAATCAGTGGAGGCTGCACATGAAGCACACTGGCCAAGAATCTAACCAAAGTTTCCTGCATGGGAAGCAAGAATTCTAGCCACCATTGTCCCTGATTACATTACTAAATCTCTTATTCTGATATTTGCCAGTACATTATTTTACATAGTCTGCGTAGAAGATTATATTGTCTACAGTAAAGAGGATATTTTGTCTGCTTTCCTGATATGTGTATCCTTTTTATTTTTCTAGTCTTACTTCATTAACTAGGGCCTCGAGTACAGTGCTGATATTTTTAACAGATACCTTTATCCTGCGAAGGCTGTTGCTCTTTATTCCTGGTTTCCATTAGTGGGCTGTTAGTTTTGCATGAATGTTGAATTATAACAAATACTTTGTTTTACATGAATTGGAATAAGCAAATACTTTTTTCCTTTGTCTATTAATGTGGTGATTTCCATGAATATTTTTTCTAATATTTCTTTATCTCTGCATTTCTTGCATAATAGAGGTAGATTTGTTCTTCTAATACATCGTTGGAATAAAGTTGATAATCTATCATTTAATATGTTGGCATCTATTTTTTTAAATGAGACTGATCTACTCTTTTCTTTCCATGCACGGTTCTCATCAAGTTTTGTTATTAGTGAAACTAACCTCTTAAATAAGCTTTGTGGCTCTCCATATTTTCCTAGTCTCTAAAAGGGTTTATGTAACACAGAAATAACCTTTTCTTTAAATTTTTTTCTAGAACTCATCTGCAAAATTGTCCATGCCTAACATCAGTTTTAGGGATAAAGCTCTGCCTTTAACATTCCTTCTGTATTTGTTGTTGTTGTTAGTTGCCATGGAGTTGATTCTGACTCATGGTGACCCCATGTGTGGAACGTAGGACTGCTCCATAAGGCTTTCAGAGCTGCGACCTTTTGGAAGTGGATCATCAGGCCTGTCTCCTGATGCGGCTCTGTGTGGGATTAATAGATGGATAGTTAATAGGTATCCGATAAAGTAAATATAGTAACAATGTAAATGGGAGAAGCTGGATGGTGGGCAAATGGGTATTCACTGTACGATTCTTTCAATTTTGGTATATGTTTGTTTTTGTTTTTTTTTTAAAGCGAAAGAAGAAGTTTTATTTGGTTGGCCAAGCAAAAGAGCACACCAGGACTTGCGTTGCCAAGATGGCTATGAGAACAATAGCCCAAGGGGTTTACATGGGTGAAGTAAATCACGTCTGGGGTCTTCTGGAATGTCTCAAGGTGGGGCCAGCTTGCTGATTGGTCTGGCCCGAAAAGACATTCCGGGGGCAGTCCAGCCTTTCTGCGCTTGCTCAGTCTAAAAAGTGGAGGCGGGGGTCTCTCAAACCGGATCTTCGGCTCAGACGCCTTCCTCCAATCTTGGGCCACTACAGTTTGGCTCCATGCGGTGGGAGAAGAGTTCCGGGGTCACCCAGAGGACAGGGTCGATAGTTAGGCGCATGTCAGGCAGGCCAGATCTAGTTCTTGCCAGTTTCAGCTGGTCCTGCGAACCCAGTCTCTTGTTTTCCTTAACTTGGCCAGAAACAGGAAGCATACCTAAATAAGGAGATAGCTTAAAGACAGGGAATTAGTTCCTATATCAAAGAAGATGGCAGGCAGATTTTTGCTTATTCAAGATGGCGGCCTGACCACCGGTCTCATTCTCTCCCTTTCTTTTCAGGATTTGGATGTTCATACCAAATCCTGACTCTCATTGGGAGTAGGGACGAAGATCGTTCTTCTGTAACTGCGTCAGACTGGACAGGGGCGCTGGCAAGAACTGAAGTCTGTGTGGTTTGTACAGGTTCAGGAGTGATGGGTCTGTAACCTTGAAGAATATACTGGCCTGAAGCCCTTAACCTTTTTCTAGAAATTGTATAAGTACTTGTAAGAGGCAGGGTCCAAAAAGGTAAATGGCAAAAATAATTAATACAGGGGTTATTATCAGCCAAACCCATTTAGGCAAAGTGGATACCCAACTACTTGCCATTTCGGGGTTGAAATGAGGAGACGAGGTTTTGCTTGAGCTGGTGTAGCCAAGCTGCTTTCACATGGGTGAAAACAAGGAACAAACTAATAAATAAGACCCACATTTTCTTACTTAGAACAAGGAGCTCTAGCAGCGCAAGTTTAGTCCGTTGGGAAGTAGCTTAAGATATTTGAAATTTTTTAATAATAAAATGTTAGGAAAAAACGAAGAGGCTTCGAACTCCTTAAACTTCCTAAGCTTGAATCTTGTAAGAGCCCTAGCTACACTGACCCAGCCAGAATCTTACCTACAAAAGAGGGAACAGGGTTCAGATGACTCCCTAGACGATGAGAAATTAGACACAAGAGGTGTCTTCCTTATGTGGTCCTTTTCTTTTGTAAAATGATTTAGAATATAAATAGTTTCCTCTGATGTTTAAATATTCATTTATGCCTTCAAATTCATAAGAGGGATAGTAGAAGCTGAGAAACAAATATATTTGGAATTTGACAAAAGTCTTTTCCTGTCAACAATAAGGGAGAAGCTAGAGCCTGAGATATTATGTACTTTGACGGAACTGGTCAATTATAGTTTTCAGAAGTAATAACCTGTAGTCATTAAAAAATATATCAGATGTACATGGAAAGCCAGAGTTTATTTCCAGCCCACTCTTTAATGCTCCCGGACTGAACAATCTGCTTCTGAGGGTTAAAAGTCTTTGGGAAAGGATTCTATGCAGTATGGGATCTAGAGATGCTGACGCGAGGCTACAGGTAGAAATTTGAAGGAGAGAAATGCTGCTCCGAATAAGAATTTGAGAGCCAGAGTCATCCAGGTGCCCACAAAGTTGTCTTCAAAGGCTCTCTAACTCAACCTTTTGTTAGTGTCGGTTTGGAGTCTGTATGTCTCAGATTCTCCAGTTCAATCTCAGCATTGGACACTTTGCTCATTCGCTTAAAGGCAGTGCAGTAAATGTACAACTAAGTATGTATCCTTCTAGATGTGTTTGGTAAAAAGCCTTTAATATTAAGAAATGAAGAAATTGGAAAATGTTTTTGAGCAGCCTTCATGCCAACTTTTTGTTTGTTTCCAACCCATTCACTGTATGTAGCCATAAAGGTGTTGTTGTTATTAGCTGCCTTTGAGTCAGCTTCAACTCATGGTGATCCTATGTATAACAGAACAAGACATTACCTGATCCTGCCCCATCTTTATGATTCTTGGCGTGTATGAATCTAGTTAGATAATATTCTGTTCTGGGTCCACAGGGTTTTCATTGTCTGATTTTCAGAAGTAGATCACTAGGCCTTTCTTCTTAGTCTGTCTTAGTCTGGAAGCTGTGCTGAAACCTGTCAACCATGAGTGACCCTGCTGATATTTGAAATATGAGTGGCATAGCTTCCAGCATCACAGCAACATGCAAGCCACCACAATACAAAGAACTGGCAGACAGGCGGTGAATACTGGTATTAGAAACATCTATTTATTGAGTCCCTACTATGTGTCACATGTTGTACCAGATGCTATGCCTACACTACCTCTAATCCTCAGAGCATACCATGAATGTCAGTTTCACACACTAGGAAACTAAAGCAGAGTGGGTTGGTGCTCAGTGTCACAGCTAGTAAGCAGTGGGCTCAGTATTTGAACCATATCTGCCTGTCTCCAAAATCCATGCTCCTTCTATTTCATCCTTATCGTGCATCCTGACCCATTTGGCTTACACACCATATCTTTGTACACCCAGCTGGAAACCGGGCACTCAAGCTGTCTGCTGTTTCTTTAAAGCAGCACCACCTGTCTGAGTAGCTCGTGGTTGTAGCATTGAAAGCCAAAATAGGCTAGGGTAGTGTCAGGGAAGCTGGCCCAAGAGACAGGGCTTCCATGGGCTGCAGGGCAGAACTGAGCTCTCCTATCCCCTTGGAAAATGCTAGATACATCTTCTATTTAGAAGGCCTGGAGTAAGAACTGGAATAGAAGTCCTGGAAAAGAACTGGAATGGGCATTATCCCAGGAGACTTGTACCAGTGAAGTGAATCATTCCATGAAGCAACCCCTTCCCGCACTGCCCACCGTTTGTTTGGATTCACAGCCAAGAAGCAGGTCAAGGTCATAGTCATCTACCACAGCTGGATAGTCCCAGGTCAGTGCTGCATCAGTTGATCGTTAGCTCAGAGAATTTCCCAAGTCATGTAACCTAACTTAACCTGACTTAACCAAATGAATTTTCTCTACATTCCCATCATTAATTAATCTCTCTGAGATTAGGCATTTTCAGTTTCACTTTGAATTAATCGTCTTTAGAAATCAATTCCTCTCGATTATTTTAGTAAATTCTTAGAAACACTCTTAAAACAAGCTTTATCTAGCACAGTATCTGGGACAAGGCTGGTGGCATCCAGTGTATCTGGTGACATGAATTCATTTCCAAATTCCGCTTTCATTGGGCACCTGCTCTGTCAGGCACAATGCTAGATGCTTTATCTCTATTATCTTCTATTATCTCGTTTAGTTGTCATAACATCTCTGCAAGGCAAACATTATCCATATTTCATGGTAAGGTTGTTGAAACTCAGAGAATTTAACTTGTCTACCTACTATGTAGACAAGCTGGACTGTATGAAGAAGAACTTGGCATCAGAATTGGAGGAAGACTCATTAACAACCTTCGATATGCAGATGATACAACCTTGCTTGATGAAAGTGAAGACAACTTGAAGCACCTTCTGATGAAGGTCAAAAACTACAGCCTTCAGTATGGATTACACAGAAACATAAAGAAAGGATTTTGTTTTACTTGGATCAACAATCAATACCCATAGAAGCAGCAGTCAAGAAATCAAATGATGTATTGCGTTGGGCAAATCTACTGCAAAAGACCTCTTTAAAGTGTTGAAAAGTAAAGATGTCACTTTGAGGACTGAGGTGCACCTGACCCAAGCCATGGTATTTTTGATTGCTTCATATGCATCTGAAAGCTGGACAATAAATAAGAAAGACTGAAAAAGAATTGATGCCTTTGAATTATGGTGTTCTCAAAGAGTATTGAATATACAGTGGACTACCAGAAGAAAGAACAAGTCTGTCTTGGAAGTACAGCCAGAGTGCCCCTTGGAAGCAAGAATGCAAGACTTCATCTCACATACTTTGGACATGTTTTTAGAAGGGACAAGTCCCTGGAGAAAGACATCATGCTTGGTAAGGTCATCAAAAAAGAGGAAGACCCTCGATAAGATGGATTGACACAGTGGCTGCAAAAATAGGCTCAAACACACACACAGCAACAATTGTGAGAAAGGTGCAGGGCCGGGTGGTGCTTCATTCTGTTGTGCATAGAGTCACTAACAGTGAGAACCTACTCAACAGCACCTAACAACAACAACCTACTATGTGAGAGAATCAAGATTTAAGTCCAGGTTTTGCTCCAGGTTCAATATTCTTTCCAACATCCCATAAAACTTTGTTTTTAGATTCCCTAACTCTGGAAATCTGAAGCTTTTATCTAAGGGTCTTAATTGTTATGACTTACATAAGGCAAATGATTATAAAAGACCAATCTGCTATGACAGTGTTTCCTAACTGGAGTGATTTTGTCCCCTAGAAGATATGTGACAATGTCTGGAGACATTTTTAATTTTCACTACTTGGGAGGTGCTACTGGCATCTAGTAGGGAGGCCAGGGATGCTGATAAACATCCTACAACTCATAGGAAAGCACTCCACAACAGAGAACGATTCAACCCATGATGTCGAAGTACCAAGGATGATAAACCTTTCATTATGGTACAGAGAGGTGGGAGAAGAGGGAGGGAAGATTTGGGGAGAAAAGTATCTGAATTAATGCATACAGATTTTTGCTATGTTGTTTTTGTTAGTTGCCATCGAGTCGGCTCCAACTCATAGCGGCTTTGTGCGTAACGAAACGAAATGGTGCCTGGTCCTGCACCATCTCCATGATGCAGCCCATTGTTGCAGCTATTGTAGATGTTTTCTTTGCTTTTATATTGCTTCTTATCCAGACCTAGAAGAATTAAGAAGAATCAAAGTTTGAAGATGATTATTTATTATTGATATTAACCAAGCATAAGTCACACAAACCAGCCATTTGGCTCTTTAGGTCCTATAAGCCAGGTTCTAACCAGGGTAGGAAAGGGATGTAGAATTTCAAAGTGGAAACCTAGCATAGAAATCTCAAAATGCAGACTACGAGACCTGGGATAGAGATTGATGGAGAAAGCCACAGCCAAGACTTATTGCCAGAGATCTACAAACCCGTATGTATGCCAACCTTTGCCCACAGGCCCATTAAATAGTGTGTCTTCCACGTACATGTGCTACCATTTTCCAAATGTTTGTAGTTGTTGTTGTGTTCAATGAGACACAAATTCATTGTTAAAATTACTGAATGCATGGGCATTATTTGTCTTTGTAATCAATGGATAAAAAAATAGAATTACTATGATGGCAGACGGGATGGTGATTGCTACTGACCTAAAGCATTTGATAGAAGTACATAACCAGGGTCGTGGCCTGAGATTTAATTGGACTCAATACGGAAATGGTCACCAGCCCTGGATAGATGGATAGCTGTGTCAATCCTGTGAGAGAGAGTGCAGAGTTGATTTCAGTTGGTGGACCAATTTTTCTGATTAATTCTGATATCAAATTAGACTCTGACATGATAACCAGTTATCTCAATTCTAAACAGCTGGCCCTCCAGAGTCTCAAGACTCCTGGCCCAGTTTGTAGGGTAGAGGGTAGGTCTGCACCTGCCTTGACTGATGGTCTCAGCCTTTGACTTCCAGGCAGCATATGTAATATCGTTTTCCCATAGAGAAATGATCCTCCTACCTACTTCCTGGCAGGAGCTTCATTTCCTGGGAACAAATACCCCCATCCCACAACTATATGAAGGTGAGAATGTAATTTAGAGATAGGAGAAGAGAAAGGAACCAGATTTGGAAATAATATCCTCACAAAAACTTCAGAGTAGAACCAATGTAGTGGTTTCATGAAACACCAGAAACTTAATCACTCCACTTGGGAAATGTTCCTAAAGCAGCATGACAGCCATCTGCCAAACATGAAAGTGGTTTGGAAACTCACCACTAATCCAATGTGCTCTGCCCTCCAGAATGCTGCTCAAAGGCATGTCTGCTTGGGTCCTGTGACTGGGGACCACATGGGGTAGCAGGCAGCTCGGACTCTGCATTTAGCTAGACTTGGGTCAAATCTCAGCTCTGACTAGGACTAGCCATGTGATGCTAAGCTTATTAACACTTCTCTAAGCCTTAGTTTTTCTCTTGTGTAAAATGGGGTGAAAGGTAAAAGGAGACAATGTGTGTTTAAACCAAATGTCTTCAAGTCCTGTAGCATTCAGGGGTTACCTTTTTATGAATATACAGAAAAAATGGCTAGAGCACCCCCACCCAAAGGGGGATGCCCAGGGCCACCTCCAGGGTTCCGAGGATTCCCAGAGCCAAGGAAGCAGGCACTTAGGTTTCACTCTCACTTCTTGCACCATATTTATGTTTCTGCTTTTCCTGTGTCCTCCTGCTGGGGGACTTCCCAGTCATCCCATGAGGAAATAGTCCTTCAGATAAGCCTGGCGGCCATTTCTTCCCCATTCCTCCCCCTGCTAGCATCAGGAGCAAACCACTGCACCCCATCCCCTCTGAGGCCTAAAGGTTTGTCTAAATGTCAGCAGGGATATCTGAGCACCTCCTCCTAGGGTAGTCAGATAGGAAAAATCTCCATGTCACAGGTCACCTAAGCTGGAGGTATAAAATGGCTGAAGGAGAGATTTTTCTCTGTCTCCTTAGCTGTCTTAGTCATCTAGTGCTGCTATAACAAATACCACAGGTGGATGGCTTTAACAAAGAGAAATTTATTCTCTCACAGTCTAAACCCATTGCAGTCCTGTTGATACCGACTCATAGCGACCCTATAGGACAGAGTAGAACTGCTCCATAGGGTTTCCAAGGAGCAGCTGGTGGATTTGAACCACTGACCTTTTTTTGGTTAGCAGCAATAGCTCTTAACCACTAAGCCACCAGGGCTCCTCTCACAGTCTAGGAGGCTAGAAGTCTAAATTCAGGGTGCCAGCTCCAGGAGAAGGCTTTCTGTTTCTATTGGCTCTGGAGGAAGGTCCTCATCATCAATCTTCTCCCGATGAAGAGCTTCACAGCGCTCTGCTCTTGGCACTGCTTTCTTGGTGGTATGAGGTCCCCAAGCCTCTCAGCTTGCTTCTCTCTTTTATATCTCAGAAGAGATTGACTTAAGACAAAACCTAATCCTGTAGATTGAGTCCTGCCTCATTAACATAACTGCCTTTAATCCTGCCTCATTAACATCATAGAGGTAGCATTTACAATGCATAAGAAAATACATCAGATTACAAAATGGTGAACAATCACATAATACTGGGAATCATGGCCTAGCTAAGCTGACACACATTTTGGGGGGACACAATTCAATCCATAACATTAGCTATGGGCAGCATGCCTAGCATAAGCTTACAGCCCATCTAAGTGGACCACCATGGTCAGGGGGAGATCGGCATAAGTTCGGCTCCCCTTGTGTCCCTCACCCATCATTCTAGGTGGAAGGCATGCATGGAAGAGTTCTCTATATCCACAAGGACAGCTTCCAGAAGCCAGGGGTGACCAATGTGTCATATAACTGTCCCATTTAAGTCCCCCATCCAAGACAAAAAGTAGGATGTGCATGGAAGAGTTGTCATCTCCACCTGGACAGCTTTTGAGCCAGGGAGTACTGCTTTCCATGGAAATTTTTTCTTTTGTATGCCATCTGCTTCCTTTTGTAAGTCATACAATCTACTTTCTACGTGCTAACGTGGTTCCAGGCTCTGATCTGAAAGACATGATAGAAATGGAGCAATCCATATTAGTTATTAGTTCACTTTTTCTAATAGCCTCCTGGTTGTCTAGAAATTGGGGACAACCTGTGACTACATTGCAGATATGGCATACTGCATCTTAGATTTGCTGTGATGTCTTTTAATCCTGGCTCACATCTGGGGCTGCTGCCCTCACACTGCCCTGGAACGGCCCCTTCTTCCTCTTCAAAGCTTGGCCAACCCAAGGTTGCATTTATATCAGGATTTGTATCAGAGGTTTATATCAGGGTTTCTTAACCTCGACACATTTGAGGCTGGATAATTGTTTGTTGTAGGAGCAATGCTGTGCATTAAAGGATATTTAGTAGTATCCTTGCCTTTACTCACTAGATGCCAGTAGCACACCCATTCAAGTCATGACAACCAAAAATGTCTCCAGACATTACCAAATGTCCCATGAGGGATAAAATTCCCAAGCTGAGAACCATTGCTTCAGAGGTAACAGAGGAGACATTTAAATGGTGACATAAAAGAAAACACAGGTTAGCACTCAATAGTAGACATTGGAAGGCCTCCTCTCTCCCAAGCCCCCAGATGCTTCCACTGAGCTCGTCTCCATTTTTCCTCTTTTGCTGACCTCACCTCCCCCATCCTCCTCCTTTCGGGTCTGCTCCTTTATTCATTATCTTCACTCTTTCTGAATCTCAGCCCACTCTTGCCTAGATAAGCCCATATTTCATGACCACTAAAGTTCATCAAGATGTTTTCCTTAAAAAAAACAAGGGTCTTTTTCTCCCTAAAAGAATTCTTTCACCATCACAAGTAGTAGATTCAAGTTGCCTCCAGTTTTAAAATATCACACACCCCTCCTCAGGCTGCAAATGTAAACCATCTGACACACTGCTCAGCACAGGGGAGACACTCTGTAGGTGATGGCTGATAACGCTGTGACTGTTGTCACTGTCCCTAGCTGCAGTGATACGTGTCCTTCGCTTCCTCAGCTCTCCTACTGGATATCTTTAAAAGAGGGACTTAATCAGTTCTTCTTGACTCTGGAATTGGCCTGTGGCAGTTAATTAAAAGCAAGCCTTCTCCTTCTATCTCTGTATCATTCAGAACCACAGTGAGGCATTGTTTCCAATAATGAAAACGTCTTCTGCTTAAGACAGAAAGTCATATGCTCAATTCCTATTGAGGATCTGGGCTCTGTGTGTGCGTGTGTGTGTGTGTGTGTGTGTGTGTGTGTAAGCGGAACTGGGGTTCAGGGAGCCATGGCTTTGAGTGCACAGAGGTTTGATCAGGGGATCACGTACTGGCTATTGAACAAAGAAGGGGTTTAATACCCACTGCACCTCCAAAGACCTATTTCCCTCTTTTGCCGAAGCTTGGCAAAGCCAGCCAAGTGCAGGCTGCTAATGCTATTGCTGCGTTTTAGGGCCTTATTGTCCTTGCCTTATAGTTTCCAGTTTCATGGGTTTAAGTGTCTCCCTTTGCCAATAACAATTCCCCTGATGCTTATGTCCTTTTCCATCTGACTTCTATCGATCGCTTCCTCCAAGCCCTTAAGTTGAAAAGACGCAGTAACTTGTATTCCCATTCTGGCCAGCAGCCTTGCTGCTAGTCATATCTAAGCATGGCCCAGATGAATCAAGTTTCAGCCCCAAACCAAAGGGTACCATGGGAAGGCCTTTAACATCATGCCCTGCCTGGTCAGATCATAGAATGTCAGAAGGGAGGGGCTGATTCTATCTGCTCATTTTGCAAGTGAGGAAATCAAAGTCAAGACAGGTGTAAGGACTTACCCAATGTCACCCAGGTAGTTCATACAGAGCTAGGATCTGAACCCAGGACTTAGGACAGTTTCCTCCACTCTCCACTCTACCTTGCAAACAAAGATCGATCCTAACTCTGGAATGATACTATTTGAGGCTGCCAAAGTATATACGGCCCTCCAGAAGGATCATTTGGTTGGGTATACCAAGGGACCTAGATAGTGTTTGGTATCTTTGGGGTTCTGACCATGCTCAGGATTACCCCAACATGTCTGTGATTCCAATCAAGACCCCTTCTTAAGTTTCCTGAATACAATCAAACACTTGAGGGACAGAGTAGCAGGGGTAGGGATCTGGGGACCATGCTTTCAGGGGACATCTAGGTCAATTGGCACAACAAAGCTTATTAAGAAAACGTTCTGCATCCTACTTTGGTGAGTGGCATCTGGGGTCTTAAAAGCTTGCAAGCAGCCATATAAGATGCATCAGTTGGTCCCAACCACCTGGAGTAAAGGAGAATGAAGAACACCAAAGACACAAGGAAAGTAGTAGCCCAAGAGACAGAAAGGGCCACATAAACCAGAGATTTCATAAGCCTGAGACCAGAAGAACTAGATGGTGCCTGGCTACCACCAATGACCTCCCTGATAGGGAACACAGCAGAGAGTCCTGGATGGAGCAGGAGAAAGGTGGAGTGCAGAACTCAAATTCTAGTAAGAAGACCAGACTTAATGGTCGGACTGAGACTGGAGGTACCCCAGAAAGCATGGCCCCTAGATTCTCTATCAGCCCAGAACTAAAACAATTTCTGAGGCCAACTCTTCAGACAGGGATTGGACTGGACTGTGGGACATAAAGTGATACTCATGAGGAGTGTGCCTCTTAG
>NW_004443945.1:923242-942867 GCF_000243295.1 Trichechus manatus latirostris
GTGCCTCTTAGCTCAAGTAGATACAAGAGACTAAATGGGCAGCTTCTGTCCGGAGGTGAGATGGGAAGGTAGAGAGGGTTAGGAGCTGGTTGAATGGACTTGGGGAATCAGAGGTGGAAAGGAGGAGTGTGCTGCCACAGTATGGGGAGAGCAATTACAGTCACATAACAATGCATGTATAAATTTTTGTATGGGAAAAAATTTTAAAAAGACCCCTTCTTAAAGATGTCAGAATCTTATCAGTAGTAATTGCTATTTGCTAATCATAAGGACACTCTATTTCACTTTACATGAGAGGAGTGTCTCTGAAAAATTGTATATCTGATGAAATCTTGATTCACAAATCCTTGGAGATTTGGCCCCACAGTATTTGTGAGTCAAGGTTTCACCCGATATGATGTTGGCAGCTATGGTGGAGGAGGCATTCACACTACCACAATTTTTAAAATAATTTTTTTACTGGAATCATATTTTCTCATCAACTTCCATTATAATTCTCATGAAGCATTAATGCTTGTTTATTTCTAATTGATATTTAATTGGTGCTAGCTTTTACCACTTTGACTTTATGATTTTCTACTCTTTTTCCCTAAAATAAGCAGCTTGTGATCTATCAGAGCACATTTAAGATACCTGGGAGAGACAATATTGGAGGAGGGTTCTGTGATTAGGTGACTGCTATTTAAACATAACTCTGTTGCAAATCCCTAGGAAAACCAATGACTCATTATGTAATAAAAATAATGCCTTTTTAGTTGGCCAGTTTGGTAACTGTAGATTCTGTTCTTTTTCTATCAGGGTTCCTTAGGAAGCGGTATAGAGCACTGGAAACAATACTTAGAGTGAGTCCAATAATAGAGGTTTGGCACTCTGCCATTAATTTGCTTTGTCATTTAGGGAAACTCATTTAATCTCTCTGCACCTCAGTTTCCCCATATGTAAAATGGAGTTGTTATGACAAACGAATGACCACACAGCCTCCCTCCCTCTTTTCCTCTTGCCCTTTCTCCCTTATCTCCTTCTTTCTTTTCTTTCTAGGGGCAAACTAGCCAAGCTGGAGGAGCCAAAAACCACCAGAGCCCTTTAATGACAGGATGCTTTTAGCCTGCCTATTTCCCTGACATCAGTTGAGGCTTCCTGGCATCACCATTGCTGGCATTTAGGGTCAGAGATCACTCTGGCATGTCTTATCTCCCTATGAGTAGACCCTACACTCCTGCTGTAGTATCGGTCCCAAAGCACCTGCAGAACCCCAGACACCAGAGGCAGCTTCAAGGTCCCCCAGTATTTGCACCCACTGCTTCCACTACCTAGAGAGCCCTCCCCTCCTTTGTCTATTCCACAAGCGCCTTTGATGACTCCATGAAAGATTCAACACAAGCACGTGTCTCCAATGACACCTTCCCCAATCAATGAGCTTCCATGGCAAAGTGATCCCTCCCTCCTAGGCTTTATGAACAGGGTCCACTCATCAGCTCTCTAAACCTCAACTGAACTTTCTTGTGCACACATCTTCTCTTCAACTCATTCCTGAGATCCTTATGGAGAAAGACCTTGATTTATTCAACACGTATCCCCAGCATCTAACATGTTGCCTGGCACAGAGTAGGTGCTTAGTAAATGTTTGCTAAATGAATGGAAGAATGAACAAATGAATGAATACAGTCAATGTTAAGCAGAGGTTGATGGCTCAGCGGGGGGAGGAAATTCTCTGGGCCGTCAAAGCAATGAATGAAAGGTCTTCGCCAACACTGTTCCTTTTGATTAGATAGGTTTCTGATCTCTAGCTTCCTCTCTCCCTTACTCCCTTACCTTGTTTTTACATTTTTCCTCTTCATAAATAACTCGCTATGTCTTTCCACACTTGCCACACCATTCTTACCTTCTAGATCCCTCCTTAGTACCCAGTCACTCAACAAGCCTTGATGGAACACTGAATATGTACTGAGCTCTGAATAAAGGACATACAGACATGAGTAAGATTGACCCTGTGTTGGGGAGTCCATAGTTTAAGGAGAACATAATTTCACTGAAATCTCACAACATCCTCATGAGGTATTTATAACTAGCCCCTTTTTAAAACCGGAAAACCTGAAACTCACAGGGTTTGATTTAATTTCCTCACTTCATCCAGACAGTAAAGGCAGGGCTGGTATGTAAACCCAGGTTTGTCTGCATTTGACAATGTGACTCTTTCCACTGCATCAGCCTGCCTGGACTTTCCTGACAACCTAGCTGGAAGAGGGTGGTGAGAAGGTGGAAGGTTTCAGCCTGAGCACTTCTCTTATTCATAGTTCTTCTTTCGTTACAGCTTGGAAGGTAGCACACCTTGGGATTCATCTGCCTGGGCTCAAATTCTGGCATCTGCACTGGTGATCTAGTTCCCCACCCATACAGTAGCTACCACGTGAGTCTGTTGTGAGAATTACAGGAGTTAGCACATTCAAAGCTCTTATTATGAAATGTAGTAAGAGCTCAATCCACACCCCATCTACCCAGCTGTCAGTTTGCTGTACTGTGGTGTTTGTGACTATCATGCTGGAAGCTATGCCATAGGTATTTCAAACACCAGCAGGGTCATCCAAGGTGGACGGGTTTCAGAGGAGCTTCCAGACTAAGACAGACTAGGAAGAAAGGCCTGGTGATCTGATTCCAAAAATCAGTCAATGAAAACGCTATGGATCACAACAGAATGCTGTCCAATATAGAGCTGGAAGATAAGCCCCCTAGGTTGGAAGGCAACAGCGGACTCAAGCACCGATGATCCTGAAGATGACACAGGACTGGGCAGTGTTTCATTCTGTTGTACATGGGTCATCATGAGTTGGAGCCAACTAGATGGCCACTAACAAGAACTCAGTAAATGTTAGCTCTTACTACAACTGTGAGCTCTAGTTTTGTATTATTATTACTAACAAATAGTAGTAGTAGTAGTATTCTCAACTTCCTATTCCACCTCACCCCTGACTGCCATGATTTCTCTAGCCAGTACATAATATACACCATCATGGAACAGGTTTGGAGTCGCAGTCTATCCAATACTCAACTCCAGACAAATGTATTAGGTTGAACCACATGATATGGCCTCTATAAAATTGATTCTGACCTACAAAAATGAGACTTTCATATAGTTTTATCCAAGAGATTGCAACTCTTTTTGTCTTTACAATGCAGAGAAATAAACAAAGATATCTTGCTAAGGCTTCCAGAAGAGAAATTTTAAAATGATAAAATTATTAAATCCACCTGGAAGGAGGTATGAAAGTGTTTGCCTTTTGCAACCACACTTGGCAAGGAAGAAACAGGAGTGGGAGCCCAGGAAATGGAGCCCCTCTGGAGGAAAAAGGTCCTGAAACCCACCTCTGTGAGCCGCACGAGAGCAGGAACGAGGGTGAGGTCTTTCTCCACCTCTGCACAGGCAGAGTCTAAGATGAGATTTGTTCCGGAACATAGTAGTTAGCGCTTTGACTTCTGTATAATGATGAGGGGGGTAATTTTAAAACCCTGAGACAGAACAAGAGGATGTGTTCTCAGAACATCCTTGTTGCCCTTCTCTTTAGCTCCCTAAAAGGGGCCTTCAGATTGACTTAGGTCAGGGGGCAGAGCCGCCTTCTCAGGCTCCTAACTAAACTCCTTTTGAAGACCTGCTCAGAACTACTCTTTCTTCCAGAAAGCCCCGCTTGCCTCCCTCTCGCATGTTAGCACCTTATTAGCACCCTGCCAGCAAGAAATCTATTTAAACAGCTCTTGCTGACACAGCAAGCCTTCTCCCTTCCATTGAGGAGTCTCTTTCAATCCCCTTCTGACTACACAATTGGGCATGGGCCCTGCCCAGCTCAGCTCACACATGCCTGGCCTCTGATGCTCTGCCCAAGCCTGCTGGCTCCCTTGTCTCCCACATCTGCCATGGGACAGGCTGTCCCATGAGTAGGCTACATGTGCTCCCAACAATCCCAGTCTCCTTCTTGGCTTTGGATTTACACAAAGATATAGAAGGAATCTCTACCACGATATGCTACTAAAGTACTCCAGAGTAAGCCTTCCATCAGCAATGTCCTTCCATCAGCAAAAACCATTCTCTCCACTTTGGGTTACTGTATTTCCAGGGGCTGTTGAAGTATAATGAATGTGGCCAGAGAGATGTTATTAATCATTGATTCTTTGGCTTGCTTTTGTGTATTCTTCCAAATAATTTCAATAAACATTAATTAAACAAGCATTTGGCTGCCAACTGAAAGGTGAGCAGCTCAGACTCAACCAAGGGCTCCACAGGAGAAAGACCTGGTAATCTGCTTCCATAAAGATTACAGCCAAGAAAACCCTATGGGGCAGTTTTACTGTGGCACATGGGGTCACTATAAGTCAGAATCAACTAGACAGCACTCAACGACAACAACACCATATGGAAGACCTTATTTTGGGCTTGCTCTGGTCTCAGTTTCTTTTGTCATGGGAGGTTCCAGGGCAGTAGATTGGAGGAGAATTGACAAGGATTGATCCACATGGGGAATATCTACAATGGTGAGTCTTAGAGACATGTGGCTCTTGCCTGCCAAGGAGAGGAGCCTTGTCATCTTTGGGCAGCTTGAAGGATTGGAGTATCCATGTACTCACTGAGGGACAGCAAACCATGGAAGGATGCAACGAGGGGTACTAGGGATCACTGAAACATTTCCAGTCTCTGGTCCTATTTAGTATTCCCCAGCAATGTTGGAGTTTGGACCATGTAGTAGACTTTTTTGGAGCCTATCAACCATAGCTCCTTCTAAGTGACACTGTGCAATGCCAGCACTTGCACATGGGTCAGGTGTAAGTGACTACAGTTTGTATCACGTGATACTTGCCCCTAACACAACTGATTGCATCAGGGTAGACACCTAAGGATGGCCCTTCCATAGACTACTCAGTGCCCAGTGGCTGGACATAAGAAAATAAGCTGAGATTATCAGAATGTGCTTTGTCTAAATGTTACACAGAGAAAAATGGAGGCACAAAGTAGCAGAAAGCATGAGAAATGAAGCAAGGAAAAATACCTGGGAATAGAAGAACTACGTGCAAGCCAAATTCACAAGAGACCAGGAATGATGAGTAAGTAGAGGAAGCTAGGGGCAGAAAGAAGCAGGTGCTCTGAGAGGAGAAGAGTGGATCGAGAAGAAGAGAGGGGAAAATAAAGGAGATAAGTGGAGGGGAGGAGAGGGGGAGGGAAAACAAGGGAAGGAAAAGGAAAGGAAGGGTAGTAGAAGTAAACATCATGCAGCAACACTGTGAGAGAGGGTGTGGTAGAAAAAGAGAGAGAGAGGGAGAGAGAGAGAGAGACAGAGAGCCTAAAGTTGCCCTCATCTATAATGACTCCAGGTTCTTCGCCCACTGTCCATTCACATATATTTTTACAACAAACCCCCTTTCTGAGGTGACTAGAGCATGCTCTATTCCTTGCAACCAGAAGGCACCAGCTAAACCAGACCAGTGGAAGATCAACATTCCATTAGTCAAGGCTGATATGTGAGTGGAAAATTACCGAAAGGAGTAAGTACTGTTTCCCAGCCTCTCACCTGAAATCCTTGGGCCAGCCAAGTTTCAGGATGCAGACTGTTCAGACTTCAGGCAGGAAATACACGTACATGCACGTGGATACATGTACAAACATGCATACACAGTACTTTCCCCAGTACCCTCAAGAGGGCCTGCACAGCACCCATCATCAAACGCCCCCATATTCGTGTACTGAAATAGATGAATAGTCACAGTAATCTGATAACCTCATGTCAGATCAGGTCAGGCTTTGCAGCCAAGTGAGTTCAGATCAGGTCAGGTATTGCTGCCAATTAAGTTATGAAAATAGTTTCCATTTTCTGAGGCTTTTGGACTTCAGAATTGCAGATAAGGCAGTGTGGGCCTGTTGGATTTGCCAGAGAAGTGTTTCTGACCAAACACTGTCTATGAACTTCTTTAAAAAACAAAAACAAGGCAGCCCTGTTGATGCCTGCTTGAGCCATCAAGGCGATGCCACCCAGGAGGCAGCCAGCAGCCCTGCTGGCAGCCCAGTCCTGGCCCAGAAGGCTCTGGGTGCTGAGGACTTGCTCTATGCATGTGCACTCACCCACTTAACCTTCCTGCAGAGCAGGGCCTCCTTTCACAAGAGTCCAGCAAATCTAGCCCCAAGGAAGCTGGCCCAGAGTCACTGGCTTTGTGCCAAAGGGATCTCATTAGTCCCTGTCTGCAGTGAGAACTCAGGCCCTCCAGGAGATGTCTCACCCTCCCTGGCTCCTCTGGCAATTATTTTGTTAGGCTTGCTCAGCTGCATGCATTCCACAGGGGAGAAGGGGCAGAGAGAAGTGCACTTCGCCCCTCCCCAGCTGGCTCTGTGGTCCTGAACCTCACAGGAACAGACTGAGACCTATCCAGTTTGTTCTGATGAGGGGGCAGGCAGTAGTGCTTGGGCCAGTGGACCCTGCAGGGTGGTCTCAATTCACCAAAATTTTAGTGAGCAACACTATGTGTGACCGCCACCTGTCTGTCAGTGTGTCATACTCTGTTGGCTGGCATGTTGCTGTAATGCTAGAAGCTATGCCACCAGTATTTCGGATACCAGCAGGTCACCCATGGTGGGCAGGTTTCAGCAGAACTTTCAGACTAACGTAGACTAGGAAGAACGGCCTAACGATCTACTTCTGAAAATTAGCCAATGAAAACCTTATGGATAGAACAGACTATTGCCTGATACAGTGCTAGAAAATGAGCTCTCTAGGATAGAAGGTACCACACAATGGCAGCAAACATGCCAATGATCATGAAGATGGTGCAACACTGGGCAAGGTTTTGTTATGTTGTACATGGGATCGCCAAAGCTGGAGAAGACTCAATGGCAGCTAAAAACAACATTCTGTGAGGCCCTAGACGAGACACTTTGGGAGCCCAAAGACGAATAAGACACCGTCACTGTTCTCAAGCAAGGGAAAGGGCCCTAATAACATTTCTTGAGCTTTGCCAAGTACTAGATGCTCTACATGCATGAACATAAGCAGCACCTTAACACCCCTGAAAGGTTAGCAGGCTCATCTCACATTATAGATAAGGACTTGAGCAATGGAAGGTCTCCTGGGAGATCTGGCCTATAAAGCTCAAAGAGCAACATCAGGACCAAAAGTCCCACTATGGTCAAGTAGCATTTTCTTAGTATTTTCCCCCATTTAAAATGTCTTCACATCTACATTTCATTTTGTCGTCTCGTGCTTATGAGGTAGTTAGTACAAGAATTATGATTCTGTCTTATACAGGGAAAACTGAGGCACCAGGTAGATAAGATACTTACCCAGGGCCACACCAGTACTTCCACACTCAACGTTCTGGATGGATGTGCCCCAGGATGAGAATTATTCAAGTGACCCAGATTTTGTGTGTGTGTGTGTGTGTGTGCGCACATGCACGGGGTGCAGGGGAGGCATTAACCCTGATGGGAAACTGGACGAAGATTTCCAGTTTGGATTGAGATTGACCAAGGTGTAACAGTGAAGGAAAGGGTTTTGAACTAAATAAGCTGTTTTCATTTCAGTAAACATTCACTGACCTTCCTGTGTGCCTGTCGCTGTTGTTGGGGGTCATCGAGTCAATTCCCACTCACATAGACCCCATGTGACAGAGTAGAACTGCCCCATAAGGTTTTCTAGGCTGTAATCTTTACAGGAGCAGATCACCATGGTCTTTCTCTCAAGGAGACTCTGGGTGGGTTCAAACTGCCAACCTTTTTGTTAGCAGCTGAACACTTATCTGTTGGGACACCAGGGCTCATTTTGTGTGCCTAGATGTCAGAAATGCAATGATTATGAAGACTCTGAGTATGCTCTCAAGGAGGCTGCGTAGAGCAGGTAGGAGGACTTGCGTTCAAGCCCTTATACACTAAGGTGAGCCTGTGACTGCATTGATGCTGACGCTTAGCGCAGACCTAGCACAGAGAGAGGGAGCTCAGTAAGGCTTGGTGGAATGAATGGGTGAATAAACAAATGAACAAGTGGCTGAATCCTCTGAATCCATGGTCAGGCCTCACAGTGTCAACCTCTGAGTTCATTCTCTCCAAGGTAGTGACTCTTGTTCCCTTTCCAGAGGCTCAGTGCCACTGTGGGCCTTAGTACCATACTGACCCCAAAGAGGAGGGATTTAAAAAGCTCCAAGTCAGCTCATTCTAACAACCCGGCCTCCCTTTCCTGAGACACCAAGTCCCTACTCTATCTCATATAGCTCAGGTACAGACAATTCATTTCTGCCTGGTAGTCAAACCCTCTCGACCCAAACTTAGCTTGTTCTTACCAGCTGGCCACTGGTACCAGGCTTTTGTCCTTAACGTCAGTCTAGGGGCTGAAGTGAACTTGCTAGATTGTGAAATATCCCAGGTACTAGCCTCCTGGACAGCACTGAACGGGCTGTGGGGTTCAGACAACGCTCTACCCTTCCGCTGCAGCTTTCTGCGAGACCCTCTCACTCTGACTGACCCCACCAGCCTCCCATTGCCCTGCCCTCCAGACACTGTGCTTGGCTTGGTAGTCTGGCCTTCCTCCTAACACCTGCAGCTATGCCTGCGCCACCTGGTGGCTGGGACTGGTTCCAGGTTTCACCCCATCCCAAGAAGCCGAGCCCCACCTGGCCCCACCACTATAGGGCAGTCAGCATTGCCCACAAGGGACAGGAATGAAGTTGGACAGCCAAGTATCCCAAAGCCCAGTTGGCCAAAGCTAGTTCAATAGGCCAGAGCAGAGAAGTCTAGAAGCAGCTGTAGAGAAAGAAAATTAGAACTGAGCAGCAGAGCTCATCCATTGATCAAAAAAGGCCAGGTGACCCTGGGCCAAGGTTATTCGAAGCAGCTCTTTGTAGTGTCACTTCTGGACAATTCAGTGTGGCCCTGGCAGAGAGGAATTGTGATGACTCTGGGGAGGGAAGCTGATGGAAGCCAACAGTACGCTCTAGCTGCACCAATGCAGAGGTGGCTGCTCCCCGCCTGCTACCAGGGCCTCATCTGCCAGACAGATGAGTGGGGAGCAGTATGAGGTTAGCCTCTGTCCTGGACAGTGCTGCTGCCAATTCCACCTGAGGCCAGGGCTGAGGCTGCTTCCCAGCCCCTCGTCAGCCTCCCAGGTACTGCAGCTTGATGAGAGATTGGAGAAGCAGGATGGAGCAGGAGAACAAGTGTGGCCTGAGGCTGAATGGAAAAGTGGCTCATCTCCAGGGGCTCAGCGGGGGTCCCAGCGCTTTCCAAAGAGCCAGACTGAGGTGCAGAGCTGAGGCTGAGAGGCTTCCACCCCCCGGGAGCCTTTGATTTCCCTGGTGATCATTTTATCAAGAAAGATGCTGAAGGTAAAGAAATTAGAGGAAAACAGTGGATTAAGACACCGCCCATGTGCCACGCACCTTCATATTCTGCGTGTCTCATTTAGTTGCCCCAATAACCCTGATAGTAGTTATGATCTTCATGTCACAGGTGAGGCAACGTAGTCCAGAGAGGCTAAGGCACTTGTCCAGAGTCTCAGGACAGGTGAGTGACTGAGATACTGTCACGGAAAGCAGGCCTGACTCAGCCCTCTCCACCGAGTAGTGACTCCTCCATATGCTTATAAAATTAAAAAACAAGTGCAAGCCCCAGGTTTATTAGTGGTTACTGGGGGGAAGAGGGATGGAGAGGGGGGGCTCTTTGTTTAGGGAGCATTGCGTTTCTGTTTATGGTGATGAAAATTGGGCAGTGGGCTAAACAACATGATTAATGTGATTGCTGTCACTAAACTGTGTGAAAAATGTTAAATTGGCGCATGTGCTCTCAACTACTAACCTGAAGATTGGTGGTTCAAACTCCCCCAGTGGCACCTCGGAAGAAAGCCCTGGCAATCTACTTCCATTAAGATTACAGCCCAGAAAACCCTATGGAAGGAGGAGTTCCACTCTGTCACATGGGGTGGCCATGAGCTGGAATCAACTCAACAGCAACGGCTTTTTGTGTTGTATATATTTTTACAACAATAAAAAAATGAATTCAGTCCACTCTTGTCTCTTTGGCCAGCAGTGGGGCTTGTCTTCACCTGCAGGGGAATGAAGCAGTTCTAGGTGTTCTGCTGGCTCTTCTCTGTCTCTAGCCTGCTCAAATTCTTCTTCAGGCCTAGAATAATACGAGGCGAATGAATGGGCAGTGGTAAAAGGAGTCTGTACCTTTAAAACCGAACACTCTTCACATACCCGTGCACCCACGCACAGGCACATGTGCATATAGTTTGCATATACACTGCCTGTATACAACACAAAAACATACATATATGTATGCAGGCATAGGAGCACACAGAGGAAAATCTCGTTCATTCACACTAATTACCATAAAAGCAGCTACAATCTGAATGGTCACTATGTGCAAGATTTGATGCAAGGTGCTTTTGACTAAATATATTTTACTATTTGGCAAGGTCGGTCTTATCATCCGCATTGTACTGACAGGAAAACTGAGGTTTTCAAGGTTAAGTGGCTTGCCTGAGACTGCTGAGTTGATGTGTAATACAGATCCAAACCTTCTTTACAACTTCAAAATCCATGCATACCTAGGGGAAGACCTATCTGAGGCAGAGAAAATCAAGGATTATAGAATAACTGCAGCTAAACGACTTCAGCTTCCTTTTGTGTCTTCCAAATACATTCGCTAGAGTTGGTGGATGGAATATGTCCTAATAGGAAATATGTATAATTTTCATGCTAAAGTTTTGTATGGAATTTGAGCTTCTAAGTGCTGATTTGTGGTATAAAAGTTCACTACTAGAGAGGAACAAGAAAAAATGCCTTCAGCTTTTAGCGCAGCATGAAAAGGCAACCATACTAAATTAGTGGAAACCAATTAGTTCAGTGTTAAGGCTATGTGTAAAGGGAGTGGTTCATCACTCTCCAGTCCCACTCACGGCATAATGCTGGGACTTATCCTTCCTTCCCTGTAGCCACCACCATCCTATTATGTTAGAAATCCCCTTGACCCATGGAGTAGAAGAGGAAGACGCTAACTGCAAGTGTCCTGAGCCCTTGAGAATGGGAGTTGTCCACATGAGGCAGTCTGGATGATAAACAAATAGTTTCAGAAATAAGAATCAGCACAAAGCCAACTCCTATAAGGCAGAGATCAAATATATCCCACACTTCCAACTTCTCCAAGCTGCTGTGATGGTCCATCTCTGACACCAGCCACTACCCACCGCCCACCCCAGCGTTCTTCCCTCTCCCATTGTGTTCCACAGTTCACTTCAACATCTCCCAGAACTCACGAACTGCACTTACAGTTAAGTGGTTTATCAAGGAAGTAACAGGCTACAACTCAGGATCAGGATCAGGAAGCAGGTAGACAATGTCTGGGAGTCTCCCATGAAGAGGAGAGCACACCCCTCGCTTCTTCACTGCGCGACAGCTCTGTTAGCGCCTCTCAGTCATGCAAATAAGCAGGCCCTTCTCTTGGTCATGCAGGCAGGCAGCCCTCCTCTCAGCTCTGTATACCTCCTTTTCGCCATGCAAGCAAGCAGGTCCCTCTGCCTTCAGCCTCCCCGCCAATGCACTTTCAGCTGCTAATTGGTCCAGCCATAGGCAGTGTAGCAGCTTGCTCAGCTCTCTTAGCTGCTTTCCTAGGAGCAGTTTCTGCCATCACCACCTACTCTGCAGTAGGGCCCACTAACAGGCCTTGCCACCGGGCCGCTTCTGGGCTCCTTGCCATCTTCAGTGTTCCAACCCTTGACCTGTATTACAGCTTTTTTAGGAGGTTTCCCTCACAGGAACCGCAGGTCCAGACCACTCTGCTCCACGATCTTCTCGGTCTCGAGGTTCCCTCCTTGCCTTTCTTCTCTGTCTCTCTCTCTCTGTCTCTAAAATCCTCCATGGCTGCTTATATAAGCAAACTCTTTGTCAATTTCAAGACATGGCCTTCTCAGCATGACCCAGAACTACCAATTCCCTTGATGGGCGGCAAGTCTCTCAGTCCTATCATGTAGATTTTCAAGCCACTATTCAAATAGTAAATCGGCCAACCCAGTTCAGGTGAGTAAAATAGACCAATCACAGGGCAGACCGAAGCCCAGGGCCAGACAAAGATATCAAACCATTGGCTTGTTTACAGCTTACCCAGGAAATGTCAATCAATGTGGGAAATCCTTGGGTAAAACCCTCTGGGGTAGAGAACAACCTGGGAGCCCCCTACCCCCCATGTGGCTTCTCCTAAGAACTAGGGCAAAGGTAAAACTCCTCACAGCTTAAGTGAAAAAAACTCCCAAGCTGTTTTTCCAAAGATCCAAGGCAAAAAGCCACATAAAGGAACTCATTTTACCACAAATGAACACAGCAAAGTCTTGGGGGCAGGGTGGTCTCCTTCTGCTGGACTATCCATTGGTCACCTGTAGTCACTGTTGGTGGAGGGCCCTCACAGTATAGTGACAGTTATGGATTGAATTGTACCCCCTACCCCCACCAAATATATACATATATGTTGAAGTCCTAACTCCCCGTACCTGTGAATATAACCTTGTTTGGAAATAGGTTCTCTGAAGATAATATCAGTCAGATTAACATGAGGTCATACTAGAGTGGATCCTAATCCAATATGACTGGTGTCCTTATAAAAGAGGAGACAATATACAGAGACAGGGAGATAGAGAAAGGATACCATGTGATGTTGTAGCTGCAAGTCAAGGAACTCCTGGAGCCACCAGAAGCTAGGAGAGAAGCATGGGACAGATTCTCTTCAAGCCTCAGAAGGAATCAACATGACTGATACCCTGATCTCAGACTGTCAGCTTCCAGAACTGTGAGAGAATAAATTTCTGTTGTTTAAATCCACTCACTTTGTGGTACAGTAAACCTATTAAAACTGGAACTTGTGTAAGGCAGAAACCTGTCAGAGAAGGAAAACTCAAACATTTTCCACTAACAGAATAGAAAAGTGGTAAGACTGCAAGATCCAGAAAAACAAGGCCATCCTGCTGAGTTCTGGCTCTCACAGGTTTCACTGTATTTTGTTTTAACAGCCTTAGGAAAATAATACAGTGACCTACTTGAAGGACAGCTTTTCAGACATGCAGTGCACATTTGATTAGTGGAGAGTGAAGGAGAAATTGGCTTGCTGTCCAAGTGGCCTTAGGGCCAAGCATCTATAGGGCTCTTTCCACATAATCTCTTCTCCCCTCATACTCGAGAGTCCTCTGGGAGGGCGAGAGACATCAGGGTTAGTACATCTGCCTTTCTCTCTATTTTATCGTTATGGAACACTCTGGATCTAGTCCCCTCATGATCTTCCATTTTGGTCCTCGAGACCTTGTACTGGAAATTTAAGTAAATGTATTTTTCTCTGTGGCTTCCCTTTTAACCACCTTAATTGTTCTTGAAGCAATGTGGATACCTCCAACTCAATGGTTTCCAAAGTGGGGCACAAGCTGATCCATTTAGGTATGAGAGAAAATATTAAAACTTCAATATGTTTTTTTCCCAAAATTATGGTTTATTAGCTTTGAATATATATGGATCAACAGTAGTACATGTATATATTTTATAAGTAAATGCAGATACATCTGTTCAAATAATAAGAATATGCAATAAAAGAAAATTAAGAAACTCCTGTTCTAGATGATTGAGAGGGTCAATGTCTATGAAATATGGAAAAGAAATGAAAAATAAAAGATAAGTATTTCAAGATATTATCTGCTTTCATTTATATTTTCATATATTGCCTATGAAGACTAAATCTTCTCTTATAGCAGAAATGAAATGCCATAACTTCTGAAATATTAATACTAATACTTCTCTAGGGAAATATTAAGCCACCTTACAAAGTACCCTAGCCCAGTGGCAGCAATGAGCTGCATCTATCTTACAGTCTATAATGATGCATGAGTAAGACAAGAATTGTTGAAAAATACTTCTTATTTGCAGCTATTTTTTTTAGCATAGAGCCTCCTATTCCCCACACCATTACTCACAGCTCTGTGTTTCTATAAATGATCTCACTTTAAAACAAGGCTAATCTCAGGACATGTGTGTATGGATGTGTATAACCCATGCACAGCGTTGGAAAGAGAGGAAAATATACTTATGGAAGACATCCTTATGGTCTATGGAATAATACTCACCAATTATCCCTGCCTTTCCTGGCCCAATATGTTCTAGCAGTTGCAGACAGTCCAAGTGCTCAATGTGAACCTCGACCTCTGGCATGAGTGTGAGCTGCTCACAGGCATCTTCCTCCCTCAATCTCAGCACTCAAAAAGATCAACATTAGGACCTGGAAGTTTCTCACTGGGGAGAGAAGAATACAATTTTCTTATTGTACAATCCATTTCATTCCCAGCTACAGGATTAAATTTATTCCTTTCTGAAGTGTTGTCTGTGAGTATAAATCATTTAAGTTTATATCTTTTTGTTGCTGTGGCAACTGTGTGGCTAATTGAATTCCAAAGTGTCTTTCTTGATTTGATTTCAAAGCCATGATAAAGAGCCCTAGCACCTAACGGTGGGAGTCAGAACAGAGGCAGAGAAGGCGGGGGAAGCAGAATTAAAAAGACACGTTTTCCAACTGGCTCCTGAAGTCTCTGAACAATGCCGCTCTCACAAGCCAAGAGAGTGGGCACAGGAGCTGGCCCCACCACCAAAAGATTTTCTTGGAAACAGTTGCCAGGACTTCTTTGCAAGCATCCCTGCAGGTTCTGACCCCACTACTCCTCTGTCTGCCTCTACTCATCCTGCCAGGCTGCTCTCTCTGCCAAGGGCAGACAGGGACTGTATCTTCGCATGCTGAGCGTTTACTAGCAGTTAGTAAACACCTGCTCAATAAAAGCTTCTTGGATGGATGGATGGATGAATGGATGGATGGACAGACACATGGATGCATTAAAGCATGGATGCATGTAGAGGAAAAGGTTTACTGGAAGGCAGTGTGAAAGGAAACTGACATTTGTTGAGGGGCTATCCAAGGCTAGGCACAATGCTGAGTATACCATCACAAACTCACAGCAACCCTGAGAAGTAGATGTGAGTGAGTGTTTGTAGATGAGGAAACTTCAGACTTCAGTTTAGGGAACTTGCCTAGTGAACCTCCAGTTAAGTGACAGATGCAAGATGTATCCAGATATGTAATACTCCAAGGCTATTTGCTATACTCTCCTCTGTATCTTACTACCTCCCCAAATCAGAATAAATGTACCATGGTCCCTAGGTCATCTCCTCATCTATTTTGGCCCCAATACTTCTTTGTTTGTCTCTGTCTTTCCCTCCCTCCTTCTCTCCCTTCCTTTTTTCCTCTTTCTTCCTTCTTCCCTCTCTCCTTTCCTCCCTTTCTTGAATAACTTTGTTATTTGTGAATACGTATTTGCGTCACATAAAAATTTAGACAATACAGAAAAAAGAAAAAGGTAAAAAACACCCAATATCTCACACCCAGAAATAATAGTCCCATTAGATGAGTATCATTGCAGGCTTCTCTTTCTATATGCACACAGTATGTAGATAACATTTTTTTTTAAATGAGGTCTAATGTGCATGCTATTTTAGATAAAATTATTGAATTACATCATGGCTCAACTTCCATTAATTGTTCTCTCATCATAAAAACAATAATTTCTAAAAGTTATTCCAATGTTGAGATAAAAGATTGTGAAAAACATTAAAATGTTGGAGTCATATTTTTAAAATTACTTGTTTCACTTTAGATTATATTGACTAACACCCCACCATCATAAATGAAGAAATTATTGTTCTTACATTATCTCCCACCAATTTTTGTTACTTACAGTACAATTTTTATATTGTCAATTTGTATATTATTCAATTTTTTAAACCATTATTCCCACAATAATTTAGATTTGTTTTCATATTAAAAAGTACTCATTGCTAACCTCTACAGATTTTCCTTTCGGAAGTTGTTTTCCAGATTTTTGTTGGTGCAAGAGGAGGGGTCATGCAACACAGTGATCCTGTGTGCCCTTCAACTTTGTATCCAAATGGCAATTTATTGGGATTTATAAAATTCTTAGGGCATATGTTCTTTGTTTTTAAACTTTGTAGCATTTTCTCCACTGTCTTCTAACATAGAGGGTTTTTAACTGGTATATATATATACACACATACTGGTGAAAGTATACACAGCCAAAGATACACCATTTCAACAATTTCTACATGGGCAATTCAGTGACATTGATTACTTTCTTAAAGTTGTGCTACCATTCTTGCTATCCTTTTCCACATTATTATACCACCATTATCTTAAACTCAGTGCCTTCTAAGCTTCCTCTCCCCTCATCCTGCATAGTTTTAGGGTTAACTTTCAGGTGACCTGATTTCATCCTCAAGGAGTTGTCCCCCCCCACCCCCAAGTAAAGTCCATCAGTGCTGTTTCCCTTGTTTTTCTCATTTGAGAACACCTGATGGTGGCCCTAATTTGAATAGCAACATAGCTGTTTGTGTTATACTTTCTTTCCCACTGAACTCTGTAGACAATGGTCTATCATTAACTTTTTTGTGAAAATACTATGAGACCCCTTGTAAGAGGTTCACTTTCTTATTTCTGGCTGCCTCAAAGTTCTTTCTTTACATATGAAATTCTATCCTTTAGACAGAAATGTCTTCGTGCTCTCTTGGAACACAGTTTGACCCTTCAATGTACAAATACATTTCATCCAGAATTTGAGGGTAATTTTCTTTTATTATATCTTCAAATACTATTTCTTCTCAATTTGTTAGATTCTCTTCTTCAGAGACATCAATTAACCCTAGTTGAATTGCCTTTGATGCGCATATCTAATCACCTCTATCTGATTGGTCTAAGCTCCTTTTCTTTGCACAGTGATTTTTTTTTTCTAAGCTCCTTCTCTGCATCATAATTTCATTTTCAACTATGTTCCTATGTTCCTAGCTGGTTTGTTCTATTTATTAATCCTGAAAGGATATTGTTTTTGGTCTTCGGTTTGCTTCCTTAATTCTATGAGGTCTTTTTTTTGTTTCAGTCTACTGTTTATCACCTGATTATAAAGCCTGTTGTATTAAAGTCTATCAAAATTTTGTTCTATAATTCTAAGACCCCTCAGGAAATTTTCTTCCCTTTTTTTTCTCCTCCAGACTCTGTTCTATGCATATCTTTTTAATGTGGTGTTCCTTCCTTTTATCTATCTATCCATCATTCATCCATTTCTCTATTTTTTACACATATCATATATAACATAAATTATATATATATACATGTGTGTATGTATAATCTTTGTATGTTTTTACTAGCTCTTTCTTAACATGGACAATTCACAGGTAAAACTTCTATTTATTCTGATCTAGAGTTATTCTCTTTGACACCCTTCCCACCCTGCCTGAAACCTTTCTCTCTAAGCAGGAGTTTGAGGATTGAATATTGTATGCCATTAATTTTTCTGTAGCCTGAGAAAATCGGAGAAGGGAAGAGGGGCTGTCCAGTGGGCACTGAGTTTTTGAAGGACTTGACTGGATGCAAACATCCTTTGACAGAGTATTTGGCTGATTTCCTAGCCATGACCAGACGCCCTCAGGGTATGGTAGATTCCTATCTAGACAGAGTGGAGATTTGGGACCTAGGGGACTCTAATGGCTTTCCTGCCTCTGATAAGACCCTCATGTGGTTGGCAGGGCCTTCTACACTCAAGGGTCTTCCCTTGGCTTTCCTGTGCTTCCTTGGGCCACTTCTCTGCAAATCTCAGCACTTTTTCATCATATTACTGATGGCTGAGGGCAAGAATAGGAAACATACCAAGTCTACCGGAATTTTCTGTTTATTGTCATAGTTACCACTTTTTGAAGTTTATGGCATGAGGATATACCCAAATCCCTACTAGTTTACTGCTGGTAAATTGTTTTCAAGTACTTTCTCTTTTTGATTATATTGGGAGAGGAAGATTCTGTGACTGTGCTTAACACTGCCATCTTTATACAGAAATCCTCTCTGAGTTTCTGATTCCTTTAAGCAGCATAATGGTCCTGGGTTTAGAAGACCTATAGACCTTGGTGTGAAACCCAGCTTCATCTTTAAGAGGTGGTTCTCAATCCGGGCCATTTTTGCTCCCAAATGTACATTTGACACTATTTGGAGACGTTTTTGATGATCATTTTTGATGATGGTGCTACTGTCATCTACTGGGTAGAAACCAGAGATGTTGCTAAACATCTTACTATGCACAAGACAGATCCCCACAACAAAGAATTGTCTGACCCAAAATGTCAATAGTGCCGAGGCTGGTTTAGGTAAAATTTTAAGCTCCTTGAGCTTTAGCAACTTTGTCTTTAAAATGAGCATAATAATGCCTGTCCAAGAGAGCTGTCACACTGCAGATTTTTTAATGCTGATAGTATTCAATTCTAATATAATGATAATACTTGTCATTATTATCAACAGCATTATTAGTAATACTGAAATTGTCATTTGTTGAACAACTGTATAAATGCAAGCAATTGCCTCACTTATTCTGTAATTATTGCAGACAAAGTTGAATTCACCTTGGGGTCAGTATTGTCTTTGCTGACTCCTACTGTTTCTCCTTTTTGTTTGCTTGTTTTTAATTGTTTTAACTCATACTGCTCATCTTTTATTTATTTATTTATTTTAAAGTCCTTGGCCCTTTACAGGGAGGACTGTGTTCTCTTGTTTTTGTTTTTAATTGCACATATGTATTTTGCTTGCCTCATTTTATGTGATATTTTAAATATTTCACACACTCTTCCAACTCACACAGCCATGCCTATACAGCAGCAGGCAGTCCCTAAAGGTAAGAGCTAGGATTATTCTTAGAAATCACCCCACTCTTACCTTACATAGATGGGAAAACTGAGTCTCAGACCGTGGAGGCTATAACTTCAGAATGAAAGTGTAAGGAAAGGCCAACTTCCAGAACCATGACCAGAGAATTTGACCTGAGCATTGGGTCACAGGAGTCCTGATAATGATTCTGATCTCCATGCCCTAGGGTGAAAGGTTCAAACGTTTGGCTTGCCTTATTAGGGGAGAATGGCACAGTAGTTAAGAGCTCAGCTGCTAACCAAAAGGTCAGCAGTTCAAACCCACTAGCCACTCCTTGGAAACCCTATGGGGCAGTTCTGCTTTGTCTTATAGGGTTACTATGAGTGGGAATCGACTTAACAGCAACGGATTAGTGGAAGAGAGTGATTGCAGTTCAGAAATGCCCACTACTTGTCTGCTATGCATTCAGGCTAACAGTATAGACCATCTACTTCTCTTAAAGCTAGTGAAGTGGACAGTGTAAGGTGCCTTCCCAGGAACAGGATAACCTGACACTGAGGCAGCCACATTTTCCAGATTCTTTCTCTTTTGATCTCATGGTCTCAAGGAATTATGACCATGGCTCAGGGCTTGGGAAAGAGCTTCTTTCTCTGGCCCATGTCTTAAGGTAAGAAATACCACATAGACAAAGAAAGGTCATGGAAGCTCCATAGACACATCCAAACTCCCTGAGGGACCGAATTGTTGGGCGGAGGGCTGTGGGTACCATTGTCTCGGGGAACATATAGCTCAATTGGCATAACATAGTTTATAAAGAAAATGTTCTACATTCTACCTTGGTGAGTAGTGTCTGGGGTCTTAAAAGCCTGTGAGCAGCCATCTAAGATAC
>NW_004443945.1:942967-967073 GCF_000243295.1 Trichechus manatus latirostris
GCCATCTAAGATACTCCACTGGTCTCACCCCTTCAAGAGCAAGGGAGAATGAAGAACACAGATACAAGGGAAAGATAAGTCCAAAGGACTAACGGACCACAACGACCACGGCCTCCACCAGACTGAGTCCAGTACAAGTAGATGGTGCCCAGCTACCACCACTGACTGCCCTGACACGGATCACAGCAGAGGGTCCTGGACAGAGCTGGAGAAAAATGTAGAACAAAATTCTAACTCACAAAAAAAGACCAGATTTACTGGCCTGACAGACTGGAGAAACCCCTAAAGTATGGCCCTCAGACACCCTTTTAGCTCAGTAACGAAGTCACTCCCGAGGTTCACCCTTCAGCCAAAGATTAGACAGCCCCATAAAACAAAATGAGACTAATGGAACACTTCAGCCCAGGGACAAGTACTAGAAGGCAGGAAGGGATAGGAAAGCTGGTAATAGGAAACCTAAGGCCGAGAAGGGAGAGTGTTGACATGTGATGAGGTTGTTAACCAATGTCATAAAACAACATGTGAGCTAACTGTTTAATGAGAAACTATTTGTTCTGTAAACCTTCATCTGAAGTACAATTAAAAAAAAAATACCACATAGGACAAGAATGGTGGCCCTGGCCTTGAAGTCCCTCGCCTTGCAAACTCATCTTACTAGGCCCAGACCTGCCCACTGCAGCCTTTGGAGAGCCCTGCAATGTGTACACAAGTGTGTGCAAACGTATATGTGTCTACAAGTCCTTGTGAATTTACAAAAGCAGCAGCACATTGGGGAAACAGCATGGGCTTCAGAATCAGATGAACCTTGATTCAAATCCCTTCTCTGCCATTTGCTAGCTGGGTGACCTTAGGCAAGTTAATTAACCTCTCTGAGATCCAGTTTTCTCATTTGGAAAATGGGAATAATAAGGTCCACCTAAGCAACCAGCAGATGAACCTAAAATGGTAGCTTCCTCCCTTTCCTATCCCTTTCCGTTCCTCAGATTTTAACAGCAGGACAAATTTTTATTTTTTGTGAAATATATTCAAGTTTTGAAACTCTGGGAGCTGTTATTATTCCTGAATCCATTAGTGGTTGCCAGTGACAAATAGCCATTACCAAGCAGAGGGAAGCTGGGGAGAGATGGATTGAATCTGAGCAATGCTTGGAAAAATGTGGAAGCTGGAGTTTTCTTTTATTGTTTGATTTAATGAATCTCAAAAGGGCTTGGCCTTGGGAGGCACAAATCAATAATGCAATGGTAGGGCTGTCAGGTGGCTGCCTTTCCATCTCCATACAGCGCGAGCCTCCCAGAGAACAGCCAACTCCCGTTATGGAGGCATTTCATTCTTGGTAATAGGGATGCATGATGGAGACCGCTCTCAAGCAGAGGAAGAAAATGGTGATGATGGCAATGATAATGATGCCGATGATGATAATGATAACTCCTACCACTTATTTAAGGCCTATTAAGTGCAAGACGAGTCCTTGAGTGGCACAAAGAGTTGAGCACTTGGCTACTAACAGAAAGACTGGCAGCTCAAATCCACCCAGAGATGCCTCAGAGGGAAGGCCTGACAATGTACTTCTGAAAAATCAGCCATTGAAAATCCTATGGAGTACAGTTCTACTCTGACAACATGAGTTGGAATAAACTTGATGGCAACTTTTTTTTTTTAAGTGCAAGGGTATGTCCTAAACTGTGCATGTCATGACATGACCGCTTACTTCAACAGAACATAGATATCACTGTGTGACTTTTACATATGATAAAATGAGGCCCACAGAAGTTAAATGACTTGCCCAAGGACCCACAGCTGATTAATGGATGAGGAAGATAGTGGGAGAATTAGAAATGTTTTTCCTTCTAGTTGTTTGGGGGACAAAGTGGTGAGGAAAGAATCAGAAGTTCACTTTAAAAAATCCTCACACGTAGCATCTAGTATAAACAAAATGTGCTTTGCAGTCAGATAGACAAAGACTTGAATTTCCTCCTTACCTCAGCCTTGCTGTGTGTCCTTGTACAAGAAAATCAATGTTTCTGGACTCAGCCTCTTTGATCCTCAGTTTTCTCATCCACAAAAGTGAAGACAAAAATGCTGAATTCACAGGAAGTGGTTATGATGACTCAGTGAGGGCTTATTGAGATGCCTGTTTGGTACACTTATTCACTTACTTACCAGTTGCCATTGAGTTGATTCTGACTCCTGGCAACCCCATGTGTGTCAGAGTAGAACTGTCCTCCATAAGGTTTTCAGGGGCTGGTTTTCCAGAAGCAGACCACCATGCCTTTCTTCTGAGACATTCCTGGGTGGACTTGAGCCTTCAACCTTTGGGTTAGCACTGAGTGTGTTAATCATTTTCACCACCCAGGGACTTCATTTGGTACACAGTAGGTGCTTAATGAAAGTTAGTTTCCTTCTCAGTGACCCAGCTGAGGGGTCAGAGCAGATAATACTCAGGGCTAGGGGCTCTGCTACAGCTGGATTCCAGAAGCTGAGGCTGCAGGGATGGTTGAGAGTGAAACCAAGGAGAGTCCTAACTGTGGCTATGACACTGGAAAATGTACAAAACATCATGAAAAGAGGTTGCCTTTCTCTGGAGAAGGTGGGAAGTTCCCACAGAAAGAGATGCAACCATGTAAAAAGAAATCACCATTTTGTCTCAGGGAGAGTTGCTTGATCTCTTATTTCTGGATGGAAGACCCTACATTTACAGGGTGAGAAGAAAACAGCATTAAGACTCTCCCTGGTTCTTTTGACCAAATCTTGGTTTCTCCCAATTAAGTACAAGAATCCTCTTGGACATTTCAGATGGCTTTCCCAAGACCACTCATTTGGTTACACTTGAATGGTGGAAACTTAATCACGATGAGATCATCAGCTAAAGATTGGAGTCCAACTCCCTTCTCTCTGCATAAACCTTGTGCTTTCTCAAAGCCCCATTTAACAGTTGTAGACTAGTGGTGTTTTGGTTCTACCTGTGGACTAGAAAAGAAGGAAGAAGGAGAAGGACACAGTAGCCATCATCCAAGTAGGAATCTGCGCGCCATACCCTGTGCGCACCAGACCTCTTTCAAATGTTCAAGCACCGCTTTGATTCTGAGTTACCCTTTGCCGTTTATTTCCACTGGTTCTGAATCACAAAAGATATCCACCGTAAGTGACCGTATCTGCAATATATAGACACGTGTCTGTCACAAGGCACAAGAGGTAACAATACAGCCCTCTCACTTTGAAAGTGTCAGGGTTCTAGTCTCACTCTCAGACACCACCAGGGGCTCAGAGCCCAGCTCCTTCTGGTGGAGGACAGAGCCCCTGATGAGCATGCCATCAATAAATACCGGAGCAGACACCATGAAATTCCAATCAGAAGAATTTATAATGTGAAGTCAGATATTATATAGTGAGAAATAAACAGAAATTGTCAGTCAAACTCCTGGCAGCTGGGGCCAGCATCAGAGGCAGTAAATGAACTAACTCTATAAATCATATTTATGATCAGCTCCATTGCACATAACTCTGCCAGCAGGCTTTCCATTATGTAGCTGGAGACAGTGGCTTGTTGCATCTCACCGAGATGGGAAATGAGCAGTGCCAGCGTGTCCCTGGAGTGGTAACTTAAGGGTATCAGACCGTGATTGAGACATTGCCTTGTTCTCTAGGCCAAAGTGTGAATAAGTGCTTGGGAGAAGGGTTCTGGCTTCACAACTTGAGTTAAATGCAGGAGAAGGTCAAGGCAGTGGCATCACTAGAGTTGATGTCACCCAGTGTGGTAACTAATGTCACCCCTCCATGCTAAGTACCACAATGTTGTAGCTAAATCTCCAGAAAATGTGACAAAATCAGCAATTATAAAAACACCGGCAGCAACGAAAACAACAGTGTGTGCTTGTAGCACATGCAGATGAATCACGTGATTTGAAGCATCACCATGGTTGGGTAATAACGACAGCTCTGATCAGAGCACATTAGAAGGTTCAAAAAGTAAATTAGCATAGAGTTTTAGCCTTGTAGGTATATTGATACATGTAAGCAGGGCTTATGAAAATTTTTTTGTTGTTATAACTAACTACAGGGACATTTTTATAAAAAAATAATAAATTTCTGTTAAAACACTGCAGCACAAAAATTTTATAGACAGTTATTTTGGTGTCACCCCCTTTGTCACCCGGTGTGGTCCGCATCCCTTGCACCCCCATAATGATGCCACTGGGTCTAGGTTCCTGTTGAGTTCTGGACTAGGTTTACCTTGAAACGTAAGCATTTACGTTATACAGGCCTAGGGCAAAGCAGGAGCCCTGGTGGCACAGTGGTTAAGAGGTTGGCTGCTAACCAAAAGGTCGACAGTTACAATCTACCAGCCACTCCCTGGAAACCCTATGAGGCAATTCTACTTTGTCCTATAGGGTCGCTATGAGTTGGAATCAACTCAACAGCAATGGGTTTTGGTTTGGTAGGGCACAGGGAGTGAAAACTTGGCTCTGATATGGGAAAACCCCAGGGGAGTCTTGTTATTAAACATTCTTCTCGAAGACATTATCTAAGGCATGGATTTAAATCTTGCTTTTCTTTGCTTTCCCTCTGCATCTTATACCTTTGATCTTAGCAACCTAGTAAGTCTTGTGTTCACTGTGGGCTCCAAAGTGTGGAGCAATGAGGAGCATGGTGTGTGGGACAGTCCTAATCTTTACATATCCAGGGTCTAGCACAGTGTAGTACCTCTAACATAAGAGTGCTCCTAAGTTCATGAATGAATGAATGATTATCTTAAAGGGGATATCTTCCAAACTGCATTTCCCCTCTGTTTTTCTACACTTAGAATCCTCCACCCTGGTTTTGGGCAGGAGCTTCTTCCCTGCGATAGGCAGTACAGAGTGGTGATTGAGACCATTAACTGTATTAACTGCTTGAGTTCAAATCCTGGCTCTCCCTTTGGTAACTGGGTAGACTGGGTAGCCTTGGACAAGTTTTCTAAACCTCTCATCCTCAATTAGCTCATCTATAAAATTGGAATATTATTAGTACCTGCCCCCTTTAAAATAACTCATGTAGAGCACTTAGCACTTACCCCCCAAAAAAAAACCTTTGCTGTCGAGTCAATTCCAACTCCTAGTGACCCTACAGGACAGAGTAGAAGTGCCTCATAAGGTTTCCAAGGAGCACCTCGTGGATTCAAACTGCCAACCTTTTGGTTAGCAGCTGTAGCTCTTAAACACTACACCACCAGGGTTTCCTTAGCACTTATAGAGCTTTGCAAATGGAGCTGTTTGACTTAAATATGGATGTTCATTGCTATGTCCTGGCATCTTCCCCCCTTCTGTGACCTCTTTCTATTATATCTTACCATTTGTCAGCTAGGATTACTTGAGCTTGAATGACAAAAGAGGAATGTGGGTGGTCTCCAAATTCTGAGAAAAGACTCTGACACTCATAGAAACTCACTGATTTAATCCAAGGACTGTGCTTTCTCCTGAATCATTGGTATCTGGCAATGATCTGCAGTCAAAAGATGGCCTGATCCAACAAACTCTCCCAGGCTATGCAAGCTAGCTTTCCCTAGGAATACTGAGACTCCCAGAGAGCATGCCAAAGAAGCTACCCCACTCTACTGCTTTCAGGTAATTCCCTGGCCCTTGCATCTCATCAGCAAGTGCCATCATGCAGTAATTAGACCCTCTGCTGAGCCCTGCACTGGCTATTTGAATAATTGAGAACATTGCAAACCTTAGTGATGGAAAAAGTGGCTAAAATAAAACATTTCCCTGGCTAATAGCTAAGCAACATTGAGCAACCCAACGGAAGTAAGGAAAAGGGAATTGTGCAGGGCAAGGGGCCTCACCATGCACTGAAATAGGAGAATGTGTTCTGAGAGGCTCAAGTGATATTTCTGGGAGCTCACTCCTATACGTGTCCAAGATCCACGTCAAGAATAACTCCAACCTTGGACCTCAGCTTTCAGGTTAATTTGTATCTCTACCTTGACCCAAGACATGGTATTTTCAGTCACCTCATATGCATGCAAAAGCTGGACAATGAATAAGGAAGACTGAAGAAAAATTGTATTATGGTGCTGGTGAAGAATATTGAAAATACCATGGACTGCCAGAAGAATGAACAAATCTGTCTTGGAAGAAATACAGCCAGAGTGTTTGTTAGAAGAGAGGATGACGAGACTTCCTTTCATGTACTTTGGACATATTATTAGGAGGGACCAGTGCCTGAAGAAGGGCATCATGTCTGGTAAAGTAGAGGGTCAGAGAAGAAGAAGAAGACTGTCAATGAGATGGACTGACACAGTGGCTGCAACAATGGGCTCAAACATAGCAACGATTGTGAGGATTGCACAGGACGAGCAGTGTTTCCTTTCGTTCTGTCGTACATGAAGTTGCTATAAGTCAGAACCAACTCTACGGCCCCTAACAACAACAACAGCCCTGTGTTTAATGGGTTCCTTCCTTACACTTGTGCTATCAGTGCTATTACAGGCAGCTTCCAAGTTCAGTCTCAGGAATGACCAGTTGCTCTTTCTAATGTGTCTCTGTTAGACCATTGCTTCTCTGAGTTGTGATTTTTTAGGACTGTGCGGTCTCTATAAAGCAATTGTATTAGACTTACCCTCCAGCACTGGAAGATGCTTTCGTTCGCAAAGTTGTCTCAGTTTTTGTTTACTCAGCAATCCTGGCTATGGGCAAGTAGTTAAATGAGATTATCAACCAAGGATCTTCCAGACTTAGAAGCCCATGATCTTATCTAGTCTTTGGATTGTCTTTCCAAAGTAAATTTCCAAAAGACCCCAAATAATGAGTTGCCAGGGAGTAAGGACATTCTAAAGTGCAGATATACGTTTTCAGAGCCTCCTTGGCTTTTGTGTGGAGCAAGAAGGACTCCCTGGAGAAGGATGAGGTTGAGGGTTTCAGGTAGGTGGGTCAGTCTTTGATTTCTCTAATACACTTCAGTGATCTGCCTTCTTGACTAGACTGTGAAATGGTCAAGCCACTAGGCCTAGACTTTAGGGGTCACTCAAAATCCCACTTTATGAAAGATCTGCTTTTGCTTTTTGGCAGCCCAATCCTGCTGTTGATGCTATTATAAGAAGCCTCTGATGCAAAGTCAGCCACATGCTGGAGAGAAGACGAGATAGTTCCTTCATAATTTTCATCTTGTCAAGTCATTCAGATTTCTGGATTCTGAATATTTTAATGAGTGAGTTTCATAAGGCATAACGGTAGTATGGTTGAATGCTGTACAAATGATCCCATGCCTTGGAAAACGAGAGATTCAATTCAACTCAACAATCATCCATTGAATGTGTACTATGTGCATATCACTGTACAGAGAACATTAGCCTTTGACTGGGAAGATTTAATGCAAGCACCTCTTACTCATCAAAAGGAGTTTATACACTGGGAACTTTGGTCCCAGGCCTAGAAAGGGCTGATTTCAGATCTTGTAATTTATGTAACCATGTAAC
This sequence comes from Trichechus manatus latirostris, assembly GCF_000243295.1. Taxonomy (NCBI): domain Eukaryota; kingdom Metazoa; phylum Chordata; class Mammalia; order Sirenia; family Trichechidae; genus Trichechus; species Trichechus manatus. The sequence continues at coordinate 950,421 of NW_004443945.1, forward strand.
GATGGCGAGGTGAAAAATATAATTTATTACAGGGGACAACTGAAGGACAAACATTTCTGCAACTTAAGCATGCCAGCTTCTTTCACAGGGACTTAACCTTTGAAAGGGCCATTTGGGATTCTTCCCACTCAGAACCAAAGGATTTAACCACATACTAATCTTACGTTTTTTAAAAAGAGGTAATGAACAGATATTCTAGGGATGAAGACATTTTTGATATATGGGCATAAGTAAGCTCTTTCTGTTGCTGTCTAAAACTCAAATGTGGTGTTATGACTTGAGCTTCAGCTAGCTTCGAAGGAAGATGTGCTTAGAGAAAAGGGCCAGTTTACCATGTGGTACAGATAAGCAGTTGGTCTAGAAACAGTTTGAGCACGACCTGGGGCTCTTCATCTCTTGAATTTGAGTCCTCTTTTAGTACCATGTGATATTGCAGGGTAAGATATAAAACCTTTAACCAGTAGTTCTCAGGCTGGCCAATATTGCCTTCCAGGGAACATTTGACAATGTTTGGAAACATTTTTGGCTGTCACAACTGGATGGAAGGAGTGCTACTGGCATGTAGCAGGAAAAGCGGTAAACATCCTACAATGCACAGGACAGCCCCTCACAACACAGAATCATCTGGTCAGAAATGTCCACTGTGCCAAGTTTGAGAAACCTTGCTTTAAACCTTCTCTGTTAAACACGTATTAGTGAAAGTACAACCTGTGCCTCCCTGTCTCCTACCGCACCCTTTCACCCATAGCCCATAATACTTTTGAAAAAATTAATTAAAATAGGTCTTAGAATCTCTGTAAAGGAAACACTATATAAAAAAAAGTAAAGAAGAAAGAAAGGAAGAGAGATTAGGAAAAAAAAAACTAAGGATAAGAGAAAGAGGGGGAAGAGATTTTTAAGGAGATTATGCTGAAGATTCATAAAATCTTTGGGCTAAAAGAATACTCAAGAGAACATAATTTACCCCTTCACTTTGGAGTTCACTGGGAAGTTGAATAACAACATATATACATGGAATAACAGAATATCATCATGACGTAGAGTTGGAAAGTATTCAAACCTTTCCTTGGTCCCCTGCCTCGAATCATAAATGCATGTATGTTCTTCTTGAAACACTTATATCAATCCATTTCAACTTCTGGGCTATCTCAAAACTTGTGCAAGCCATTTTTACCCTCAGCAAATTAGTGTTGCAGCTCTGAACTTGATGCTGGATCCCATAATCATTGCACACATTTGGATTTTCCCAAAATTCAATCTACCCTTATGTTCAATGCACTTCCCCACTAAGTAAATGAATCCAAATAAAACCAGGGTATTGTTGTTTTACACTTTATTTGAGAAGAGACCCTACATAAACTATGTCAGGAGGATACAGGTTTACACACGATTTCATCAATCAGTAAATGGAGTCATTAACATAACATTAAAGATATGATTCTATGAGGAAGACAGACATATGACCAAGGAGTATTTACAACTCTCACATGGATATATTTATACTGGAGATGGATATATACATATATACATGTACATGTGCATATACATACATAGGTCCATACATACACACACATATATACATATATATGTATAAAATGCTTTTAAACAAAAGACAAGAAAAGAGTTTGCCTTCTTGTAGTAATTAACAATTTGAAAGTGGAAAAATGGTTGGTTTTCATTAGTGTTGTGGTGTTAAATCTCTGCCCCCACATTTAACTCGAACACTGACAGATTCCAATGAAGACACAGGTTTGATCTGGGATGGAAGCATGAGGGTGAAGAATGGGGTGATGGTTTAAGGGGCCGAGAGCGAAGGACATGCACAATGGGAGAAGTGACCTTTGGTGATACCATTAAATCACCCTTTTGTATTAAACATAAACTATTAATACAGTTTAAAAAAATAATTTTCTGTTTTCCTTTGAGGTTGGGGAGGGAGAAAGGGCAGGGTGGGGAATAGATAAAGGGTGGGCACTTGCCTTTTCAATACGTCCCTTAATATCAACAGAGAACTCTTCTCCCTCTACCCTTGGGGCCATCTGACTGAGTTAGAATTCGTATGTTTTTTGCAAAAAGGGACGTTTACATAAGACTTTACTTAGACCATAAGCCTCTTCTACAAAGGCAAATGTAGTCATTCTTTTATAGCAAAGTGATTCTCTAAGACTAGCCAAGATGCAAAAAGATTTAGCATAGCCAATGGATTTATTTGTCATAAAGAAAAACAATGGAGAAATACTACCTCGAGAAAGAGGCAGAATACCCAGTTTTACTAAAACCTCAGTCACGCATTTGAAGTCAGCAACTTTAGGATCCAAATGATGGGAAACAAACATGATCATCACTTTTCAGTAGACTGTTAAAAGAAAAAGCATCATGGAGAAATATTTCTAAGTCATAAAATAGAACCAAGAAACAATCAATAACATTAAAATAAAAGGCATAAAATCCAGTTGAGTACTACTCAGAACTAATACTGTCAAGGTTCCCACCAGTGAATGATAGCTTAGCAATACCATATCTATTGTTAAGCTTCTCCCAAGCCAATCCACACTGTTGTTTTTTTCCCTAAACTCTGTATGATTAGCTTGGCCTCAGAACAAATGTGCCCACGTACCATATATTCCCCACATGCCGTAGGCACTGCTGTTCAGCAGTTGTCATAACCCAGTTAACCTTTCAAATGGCAATCTGTTTATACCAACATTGGGAAGCACACACAAATACACAAGATCAGACAAGATATAATCACTTTACATATATTTAGTACAGAAAGCTCAGGGATGGGGAGGTGGAAATCAGTTACAACAGCACCTAGACTTCATTCTCAAAATTGCTCTCCGAGAACATAATATCCTACTAGTGCACTGAAGTAGGTACCAGCTGATTTTCCAGATATCGACATTTGCTGTGCAACATCAGCCTAAAGATAAAGGGACATGTAATGTCCAGTAGGAAACAAATCAGTGTACATCATTTACACGGCAATAAATCCTTCATTTCCCTTGAAATAAGATATGTAAAGTAGCACTTAGTTTAATACAAGTTTTGTTCTGCTATAGACCTAGCTGTAAAAAGCCATTCATGCAAAAAAATTACCTCCAGTTTTAGCTGGATGTTTAAAGGACACTTCTCCTAAAAACAAATCCCTTTCACATAGGGAAGGGGAAAAAAATCCCACTCATGGCAGCCCATGATGGCTAAGAGTGGAAAATACAAGACTTTGGTGTTTGTAGGGCATTTGCCTTAAGAACCCAGAAGTAGCACTGAGTTCACCTCCAAAGAGGCTGAGGGCTAGAGGTACCCTTGAAAATTTTAGGAATTTTTCAGAAAAAGTATTGAGAGCTTTTATAGGATTTAATTCTCTGGCCTGCCCCCTTCTGAGGCTTCATTGACATCACCTTTACTCTAAACGTGCCTGCCCTGCCTCTCCGTATCTGGCCACCTTTTCCCTGGCCAGCAAATCATTAGTTCGCAACCAGTCAGTTTGCAACTCCCCTGCTCTCTGTTCTAAGGAAAAAGATTGTTTTCTTATTAGGCTCTCCTGTAGCAGTTGGTCTTTCATGCATGTATTTTTTTCTAAACTGGAATGGCTTTTTATTTAAATACAAACCAAATCTCCTCTATTCAAAATGACTCCAATAGAGATTTTTTGACTCTGCCCTCCCCTGCCCTGACCTCAAGTGAATAATCTAGAGGAACCCAGTGCTGTGTGAGCACCGGAATTGGATTCACTCAGGAGGACAAGGAAGGAATGGAGGGAAAAGACGTTGTCTCCTCAGAGCCACTCCAAGGCTGAAGATCACGGTTCCACTCAGCTTTTTCCTCTGAGATCTAGAACTGGCCTGCTTCTATCACCTCATTTATCCTTCAAAATAAATCCTTATGTTCTTACATCACTAGATATTATGAATTATCATAAGCAACATTGATGGGAGGAGGAAAAGGAGGTCAGAGTATGAGGGAGAGTGTTCAGAGTCTTGGATGCTTCAGAGGCAGTTTAAGTGGCATTAATCTGACATCTGTGAGACAGAAGACAAGACTTAGGATCATATCCTCAGTGACTGTCTTGCCTTCCCAGCCCAGAAGCCATCCTGACAAGACGGGGAGAAGGCTGCTTGCTGATTAGTTAAGGGAAGACAACGCCGCCTCTAAGATGACATCCGTATATTATTGTGCTATATGCCAACCGGCCAATTACAAAGAACAGTGGTAACATGTGCTTCTGCTACTCTCATTTTCTCAGTGCACCCCTTGAGTCTGGCCTGATGGAGGCCATAAGGAGCCATTTGCATGTGTACTGTGATTGATTAAGGCAAAGTTAGCTGCTGAGCAGCACTCAGGGTTGAAGGGTGGCTGCTGAGATTCAAAACAGTGCCCAGCCCTGAGTCTCCAAAATGCCTAACAGAACCCTGGGTCTTTTCTGTCCCCACAGTTTGTAGATTCTGATGAACCCTTGTGAAATATTGTTTCCAAATGAACACCAAGTCAAGCATAGACTTGTATACTGTGGAAATGTGCAGAAACTTAAAAACAAATGTTATAGCCAATAAGCAGTCCCCAGTTTGGGGGTTTACAAGTCACTGGAGCCTTGTAAAGGTGTCTGTGCCAAAGTGCATCCTCTGCTGATGATGTCTAAGTGTCTTCCTTTCCATTCCTCTGAGCCAGGAGACCTGGATGTTAGTCCAACCCCCACCATTTGTTAGCAGACCAAGAACGTGACAGAAACAGCTGAGCCACCAGGCATGGAAATAAATAAAAGATGCAAGCAGCTGAACTTAAAAACAAAGACTTCCCCGACGAGGCCCCAGTGGATAAAAAGAAAAAGAAAAACCCGCCCTCCCTTGCCTGGAAGGTCAATCAGGATCTCAGGCCTCGGTTCAATTGAGGGTGTGTCTGCTGTCCCTGGTGCTGAAAACAGACACCCAGGAGTCATTGGCAGAATTTACACTCTGGGATAGGAGAAGTGAGAAACCTTGCCTATCAAACTGAAAACGCTTTCAGCAGTGATTGACTTCAGGTGACGGGCCTCAAAACATGTTTCAGTTGCCCCCTTTTTATGCCATTTCAAACAAAAATCAGCTCTGGATCGTCTTTAGTTTTTCTGTGGGCCGGAATTAATGCATTGCCAAAATACTGATGGGGAAGCTCAATCAAACCATCTCCCATCCAGTGGCATATTCGCTCATGTAAATTAGAGACCATGAACGCTTGGAAAGAAGCCTATAACCTGATGTAGCATCAGGGTATGGAGGCACTGGCTTCTGATTTCTTCTTCCTGGTATCAATTGCAGACATAGAATCAAGTTGGATTGCTATGATAAAATATTTCTGCAGGAAATATCTGGGTAATTCTATACCAGATACTGAAACATGGGCCTCTGAATTTCTTGCCGTCCCTAATTTTATTGCCACCTTCTGAGAAACTGAGCAGGGTTTCTGTCGTGCTCAAGAGAAAGACTAACCTCATAAACAACTACTTCCTATTTGTCTCCCAACCCTCTGCCAACACACACACAAGAAATTCCAGAAAGTAAAACCTACTTGAGAAAGAACATGATTCTTCCCTTAACAGTACACAAGTCTTTGCCAGAGAGAACAGGACTGCTGTTTTTCTCTCACATACAAAGTGAGAATGTTCTTGCCCCAACTTGCTTTCTTTTCATTTTATTTTGACATTCCCCTTGAGCTCACCTGCCATGGCTCACACATCTAATCAGGCAGGGTCCTTGATGCTGCGGGGGTAACAGAAGATTAACATGTGCCATTTGGGGTTTCCTCCAACTCCACTGGGCATGGGGAACCTTTGCTTTCAGACATGAATTATAGTCAATCTTTTCTAGTCTTGAAAGGGAAATATCCCAATGGTCTCTGAGAAAGACTAAACTCTGAGATGAGGGGTAAAAAAAAGCATTGAAATAAGTTCTTGTTTCTCCTGTTGACATACTGGATCAAACTCTTCGTAACAAGTGAGTTTCTTTTCAAGCGATACCTCTGAAATCCTTAAATAATCAGCCTTGGCGCTAGGCAGTTACACAGTGAAGTGGCTTGTTGGAGGCAGGCCTTCACAGGGCTCTGAAGGAGGCCATATCTTGTGGATTATCAGGATGGATTATGAAACAGCACCCTGAACCAGCATGCCTTCTCTAATTTCACATCATAATTTAAAATCCTAGTCGTAACCCAACTTGGACTCTCATTTCAAAGAAAACCGGGATGCTTTCTGTCTGCCAGATATCTGCAGGAAGAAAATCACCTGGATAGAGGTTCAGAACAGAAATGTTGCTTCTCTATATAAAACAAACAAAAACTGGATCCAAGATTTTAAAAAAGAAGAAGAAAGATCATCTGAACTTGAGCAAAACATTTGTGAATTTCTTTGTATTCGGATACTTAGCTATATACTGATTTCTCTCTTGAGGGGGTCAAAATCTTTTTTTTTTTAAATCATACACAGCATTCAGTCAGTTGCACTGCATCTGATTTTTGCTTGGAGATGTAAGAGAAATAGCAAGCCAAACATTAACTTGCCACGTAGTCACGGTTGCAAGGTGCTTCAAAAATAGCGGCTGGTGTCACAAACACCGGGGATTTTTTTAGGGGCTGTAAAGTAAATGACATCACTGTGGTAACCTTGACAATCTGGCCTCAGGATTGATTGTCAGGGGTTTCACTTTCAGTCAGGCCCGTCTCTCAGTGGGAATCCTGTGCACATCTATTTGTTGGTGCTCAAGGCTATTACAAGTGTGGTTTATCATTTCTTCTTCACACGAGCAGTTCTTTCCATATTAAGGTTATTTCCCCTTGTACAAATGCAGGTCCTGGAATGAAAGTGATAGTGCTTCAGGATTGTTATCACTTCTTGTGCTCCCTGAAAAATTAGTTTCATAACCCAATTTATAGAGTAAGCTTCCTATTGTCTTACTTCACAGATATTAAGTTTAAATTCATAGAACCTCATGAAAGAGACAATGGGTAGTAAGGTGTCAAACACAGGAGGAGGGGCCACTGGGCTACAAAAATATTCTGGGTCCCAGGTATGAAAACAAAATCTACCAAAAATCTCTTTTCAAGGAAAGAGGCAAATGGGTAAAACACCCCTGTTCTGTGCATATTTTGCATATCACTAAATGTTCAATGGTGATTTAAAAAAAAAAAAAAAGTCAGTGACAAAAGCTCTAGAATCCAGATGCCAGGGGGAATTTAAGGAAGGTGCACCTCAAAATGAAGCATATCTCGAAGGCAGCATTGAAAATAGACCTCAAGTCTTCCCTAAAGAAATGCAAGTGACATTTCTTAGAAATCTCATTGAAAACATTAGGAGGAAGCAAGACCAAAAAAGATATCAAACTATCCCCAGAGTTACAATAAAAATAAGTACTTTTTTTTTTTTTAAATAAGAAATTTACTTAGACATGATGAATTTGTTTTTAGCAGTAGATGTGGAGAGTTGATCATTGTTCGCTATTTCGTTTTCCAGAGCCATTTAAGGGACAGCGTTAAAACATCTACTGACATGTGATTTGAGGAGTGGAGGGTCTGGTCTCCCAGCTCCTGGAGTGATTCCTTCCAACTCAATGTTCCCTAGAGAGGGAGCATGTTGTCAGGTCCAGTGCTGCCCTAAAGGCATAAATCTTTCTGGTGCTATCACAGTAAAGGTCTCATTTGATTGAAAAAGACTTTTTCCCTTCAAGATTTGGATGCCGCTGCAAATCTGCGTGTCAATAGTATAGCCACTGCACTAAATAAACACTTTGCTGACATGCGGTTCTCCTAGTCTGCAGGGATAGAGTACACCCACACTGATAGGGGCCCAGAAAAAAAAATTAAACCTTGGCTTTTGAGCATAGTCAACAGCCAGAAAAAGCAGAGAGGATTTTGAAGGAAAACATGTTTGTAGGAAGGTTCACCTTTTGTAATCAAGCCAGAAAGATAGGACGCCTTCAAAAAGACAGAAGGCAGCATTTCAATAGGCTTCTTGTCCCAGAGTCTCTTGTGCAAAGGCAGCTGATGAGGTGCTAATGAGGAGCTAATCACTTGGTCCTCGGAGCTGGAAAGAGACCGTTGGATGACTGGGAGAACACATTTGTTTTCTCCGGAAACCTCGGCTGCTTCACATCATTGGTTGATGCTTAGGCTAGGAGAGAGGGAGCTGAGACACCAGGGCTTTCCTTGACTTGCCAGAGAGAGACTTCAGCCTGTAAGGAGTGGTGGGTTGAGAGGCAGGGGATGGACGGTAAGACTTCAGATGTTAGAGAGCATTCAAACGAGAGCCCAAGAGATAAACAAGATGAAAACGGGGCTGACTCTTCAGGGTGACTTTTGAAACTTGTAGGTGGGAGCTTGAGAAGATATATTTCAATGACAACTGATGTGGGCAATAGATCAGAAATTGGGTTGCACCATCACAGGAACCCGAAGCTTCAGAGGCCTGGGACTAGCTGCTAACTGCGCAGTTTAAACCAAGGACACCACCACCCAGGCCCAGATAATTGAAGTGACTTGTCACCCAGCCAAGTAACCTCCAGTCCAGCCCTGTTTACTGCTAGCCCCATACGCTTTCCATGTCACTATGCTAACCCTTTCACTTCATGGCCAGGTATCATTTGAATGGTTTAGTTTCATGTTGGACTAATTGTTTCAGCACAAAGAGAGGTTCAATAATCTGCTTAAATTATTTCACATTTAAATTTATGGTTACTCTTTGTTATTCAGGCTCAAGTTAGTGAGTTATTGTTTTCTTTTTCCTCCAGAAAATCAATTAAATAAAATTTGAATCAAGGTTCAGTTTGGTTTTTGTTTCTCTAAGAAAACTAGTCCTGCTTATAAATATAAAGGTTCTGAAAAACTCAGGTTTCAGTGTCCTTTGAAAAAGCCCTAATTTTGTAAGTGATCCACAGTGTCAAAAGTCAAAGGTTGTGTGTTGGAAAGAAAAAAAAAACCTGTGAGCTCTAGATAAGTTTAAGAAAAGCACATCTGGGGCACACTTATTTGCAGATGCGTGCACACAGAAATCAATGTGGGCATATATTGGTTTGCATTACCGATAGGGTTGGGGAAGTGTTTGTGTACGTGTGTGCTTATGTGTGCATGTGAACACATATAGTAATATAAATAATAAAAAAGAAAGACAAACGTATTTTGCATTAAGTGAGCTTGAGCACTTAAAACAAAATTCAACACTGATCATTGTTTTTAAACAAGATCATCAAGTTTGCCTCGTATTATGGTTAGATAGCTGGATCCAGCAACCTATTTCCCCAGTCAATAAAAACAATGTCCTTGGTCGAAGACTTTCATTTCTTCTAAAGAAATATCTAAGAATATACAAGTAGATGCTTATTACTTATATAACAGACAAGAGGAAAAGTAGGAAAAAACAATTTCAGAGAGAACCAGAGTTGGTAAAACCTATAGAATTGTGTTCTCTGGGCTTTAAAGTATTCTAAAATCCTGAGGGAAGTTTCCAGAAACTCCTGTGATGATGTGGAACAGCTAGCTATGGAATCTGAAGATGATTGAGTCTAAGCTGAGGGGCTTTTCTCAAAACTTTTGATGTCATTAATTGCCCTAGTTTAAAGAGAAGTTGTGATTCCAGCTTTGAGGTTTCAATTGTCTGCTGTGCCTTGATGTAGCATGACACACTAAGTTAGAAAGCGTTCTGTAGCCCACCAGCCCTTGGGACCACCTCGGACTCGAAGGACACCTCCATCCTCTGCCCCAGCCAGGAGAGCGAGGAGCTGGTGGCTGTCTCTCTTGTAAGGGTCGTAGAAACACCTGCATTGGGAGAGGACAACTGGAAGAGTCAGAGGCCTGAACTAGCTGCTGTTGGAATGAACCCACCTGCCCCACCTGGCTGCAGCCTTCCCCTTGTTGCATCTGTGCTTGAAGCACTGGAGGGCTGGGGAGCCCAGAGCAGGGCTGGCTGACTCAGGGCACACTCATTCTTTACAAACAATTTCACCTTGTGTAGCATCAAAATACGCTGCAAAACTCTTTGTCATCAGCAGAGTGGCTTTCACGGCTTGTTTTGCAGTCCCCTCCGGGGAAAACCTGATGACAGCTATGATGACAACCACCGTCACTCAGACTGAGCAGAAAGCCTGGCTCAGCACTGTGGTCAGAGGGAGGTCAAAACCCCTTCTCCTGGGGTTGGATCCCAGCCACAGCTCGTCTGCTCCTGGAGGCTAAGAGTTCATGGGCAGAGAGAGCCATGGGTGGGGAAGGGAGAAGGGTGTTGCTGAGGGGGGCCGCTGAGGGTTCCAGAAGGGATTTGCAGAGACACACCACATACATCTCAATGAGCTGTGTGGTAAAATTCACTGCACAGAGGTTAATCTAGATGTCAACATTGTCTGACAGCACTGAAATTACTCCAGGGCAGGGCTCCTTCAGAAGCCTTAATATAACAGTCAATTCAATCCTGCCCGCAGGAAATGAAAGTTTGCTGCTTTGTGTGCTGAATCATTCAGCACCAATTTTCTCCCTGTTTGAAGTCCAAACTGTTTATGGTCCTGGGATTCATCTCGTATTAAGACTTCCGTGGAGTTTGAGAAGCCGGATTGTCAGTCCCACGGAAGCCGGGGGAGAGGAACAAAAGACGAAGTAAAAAGGAAAACGAAGAAAAATGAAAGAAAATCTTCTTTACTGAAGACAGCCGAAATCAAATCACCTGGGCCAGGTTTATTTATTCACTCCAGAGGTGAGCTCTGAGGCATCAGCTAAAAGTCAGGCAGCTGCTACCTGGAGATGGCCCATGGTCAGATCTCCAAGAAGAAACCAGGAAACATTGACGGAAGCTATTCATCTGAGGATGCCCTACCGGTTACCATATTACAAAATCAGTTTATTAATGACGCCCATGCCCCCTTCTCAAACAAAGAAATAACTTCCAGATTTAGACTTGAATATTCACATTGCTCACTGGCTTTTAACGATGTTGCATCCAGAATATACTGTAGTATGTGGCCTCTCAAGCTAACTTTGGCCTCCCAAGAAAAATGTCTAAATTTCTCATTGGCTAGAGTGAGAAGAAACCAACTCCTCTCCTAAGATGTTAAACTGAAAAGCAAGACTGGAGTATCTAGATGCTTCTCAGAAGCAGATGTCCAATAGATATTTCCTCATTTATGTTATCTTGATGCATCTCCTATTACAAACTTCTAGCTTTGTTGGCCATAACTTGAGCCATGCCACTGCACACAAATCAGCATTTACCTTGGTTATGAGGAAAACTTACCAGACTCCTGCTCTGATGGAAGAGAAATAGCCCAGCTCACTGGGTAAGACAAATCTCCTACTACAAATCTCAACCAGGCCTTGTTTTATATTTGGAACTTAGTAGTTAGCTAAAAAGAAAGGAGGATCTGAGTGTTCTTACGTCGATCAAGAATTCCAAATACTTTGAGGGGGCCCCCAACTGCCATAGATCTCCTCATGAAATAGAACAGTGCCTATGTCAGCACACTGAGACTTGGGCCAGAGACAACTCATGTTGCAAAGCATAGAATTCTCATAGGCAGTCACAGAAACTATGCTTGGAGAGAATGCACCAGGCAAACAGACCCTGTCAGAAGTCAAGATTCGGGTCTTGGGGTAGAGCCGTCCATGCTCAGAATAAAAGTCTTAATACCCACAGCAGTGACGTAAATACTTTTCCACCACTGTCAGCAATGCCTTTCAGAAAGAGCAGGAGATGACCGACATTTCACATTCTCTCTCTTGTCCTTCCTAGTGAGTGGTTTCACCTGTGGTGCTTGTGCGTTCAATACCAATCCCCAAACCAGATGTGGTAGAAACAGTTCCTCTGTGTTGAACTGCAGCAGAAAGTTGATCTATCAGACAACCAGGAATAGTGATTTCCAGACACTCAAATTGTTGTCATCAGCATAATTTAATTCAGGGAGCACCAAACGGTCAAATTTTCCAAGGGGACAGATTTCCCATCAGTACTTTTCTGAATGTCTCTTAGGCCAGTCTGTCTTCGGATTTCTCATCTCCTAGAAACCTAAGGCTCAAAAAGAACCCCAAGAGTTATGGAATTAATTCTCTGACTCCAAGCAGGCCTTCACTGAAGCCATTCCAATGAAATATACAGATACGAGCATACAATGTACATACGCCTGCACTTCCCTTAGGATGGCACTTCCGGTGACGCTAAACAACCACGAACGTTTTCTCTTGATGTTCTGATAATGATACAAACACTTGGCATTTTCTATTAAAACCTATTAAATGTTGGCCAAACCCATTTCTTTGGTATCAAGGAAGAAGATGTAGCTCCAGGAACCAAAACTACAGTGGCTACAGCACTCAAGTCCTGAGCCGAAGGTGTCGGTTTTTACTCTGAGTTAGGGAAACATTCTAAGAAAGGCAAAAACCATTGGGTGTTCCAGCAGGCTGGCCCCCAACCCAAGCTAACAACAGACATCTCAAGGGCATCTGAGGGCAGCTCTCTGGACTGCTGGCGCATGGGTTCATTCAGCAAATATCTATAGGTGTTTCTACGTTCCAGAATCTAGACAAAGCACTGGAAAGAACCCAAATCTCAGCACTGCCCACCGCAGTAACTATACCTCCAGAGTCAGGATAATACTGCTGCTGTTTAGTTTGGAGAAGGGGATCAAGGAAGCCATTAGTCATTCCTGAATGGAAATGGATGGCTGTGAATAGTCTGCAACTTCAAACACTACCCTTTTTCCAACATCCTAAAAGAAAAGCAAACGAACAAAACCAGTTGCCATCAAGTCAATTCTGACCCATGGTGACCCCATGTGCGCAGAGTAGAACTGAGCTCCATAGGGTTTTCATGGCTGTGACCTTTCAGAAGTAGATGGCCAGGCCTTTCTTCAAAGATGCCGCTGGAGGGGTTGAACTGCCAACTTTTTGGTTAGTAGTCAAGCACTTAATTGTTTGCACCAACCAGAGACTGCTTTCTAACATCCTAGCCCCTTAAAATTATCAGGTAAAGATAAAAATCTCTTGGTTTTGAGACAGAGTTCAGCTTGCCAGAGGCCTGCATGGGAAGTAGCTAGACCTTTTTCTATAACTTGAAATAATCTTAGCCAACTTCAGACATGTTCGTGTTGAATGGAGAAGGACGGCTAATTGGGTAGGATAATTTGCTGAAAGTCAGCCGTGGTGCCAGGCAGAGCTTGAAAATCAGGTCTTGGCTTGCCTGCCTGGCTTCTTCCATCAATATTCCTCATCCCTCAAACCTACCAGTAGCCAAGCCTTCCTTACTTGCCTTCCATACTCAGTTCCTTGGCAAGTTAACTTTTCTTCTCTCCCCCCCATCACCTATCTTTCATTTCATTTTCACTCTTATTTCTAACAAGCAGGAGGAACCAGAATGTAATTTCTTCTTCTTTTTGGGGGGGAACTGAGAGGGTCCTTAAAAATATCTTTTCCAATCTCTTCATTGTCTCACATAAGAACTCTGATAATCTGAGAAATTAGCTGACTTGGCCAAGGTCACCTGGATAATTAAGATCAAAAGGAATTTCAATGGTCTTTCCTGCACTCCACACACTCCAAAGTAACTTCTCATGCATCCTGTACCCTCCAGGCACGACTGACTTGTTTTTGCTTCCGAGTCTCACGCAGCTCCAAAAATTGGCTGTCAGCTCCTCTGTTGATGTTGGGTTCCATAGTATTTAGCACCAAAGATATTTGCACTAGTGTATTCCGCAAAGTAAGCATCCCCAGAGAAGAAGAGTAATGTTCAACTTGAACCTGGAAGGATCAAGACTCCTTGGCCTCCAATAGAAGGACTCTCTCCACGGATAATTTGTGCATGATCTGCTGAGTGGAGGAGGAAGCAAGTCTTTTGTCTGTTGACTGGAGGAGGCTTAGTGACTCCCAAGGTCCACTCACAGGTCAGGAATATAATTGCAGGACAGCATTGGTTCAGATGCAAAGCAAAGAAGAACTGGGAAAACCTCTGGCCTTGGCACCCTACTCCAACGTGACCATCCACTAGCAAGTCCAAGAGAGGAATAGGTGAGGATGGTGTGGTGAGGAGATCAGCCTGAGTGCCCAGAGCATTCACTCACAGTCACGCTGGAGCTTGCTTCAAGCTGAGCTCTCAGAGACCTTCTGGCCTAGTCTTTTAAAATGTGGATTTGATGTGGAGGGGTGAGAGTGAAGTGAACTTGGGCAGACATACTGGTGGATGGGACGTCGGTTCAAGACTCGTCTAACCACATTAAGCTCTTAAAAATAAATAAATAAATGAACCTTCATCAGTGCTTTACTGGTGTGTGGGAAAGCTAGGACGGAGAATGAGGCCAAACTTTCCTTTGGGCCTAGAGTAGTTTCAGACACTTCAGCCTCTGCATTGCTGTGACATAAGTGTGAGGGAGGAGAGGAGTGTCCACCCCTGCCCAGGCCTAGTGAGCCCTCAGAGGCAACCGCCCCTAGCCCACACAAGGCCTGAGGAGGGCTGTCCAGGCATTCCAGAGTGTTACTGAGAAAAACGACACAGTGTACTCTGTGCTGTTAGAACCTAAGAATGTCAGAGCTAGAAGGTACCAGAGATTGGCAAGTGCACCCCTCATTTGGCAAATGGGGAAACTGAGTCACGGTGGGGTCAGGACTGTCTTGTCAGTCCTGTCCCAGTACAGGAGGAATAATACACTCCAGTCCCAACACCTTTAGAGCCAAAGAGCACCTCAGCAATTTCCACAGTCCTACTCTTTGCCTCCTTCACCTTACAAAAACTTTACACTTTTTTCACCTGCTCAGGTTAATAAATTCACATGCAAAGTAGACTCGGCGAAGAGCCTATGACAAGGGCAGGAGGAAAGCAGTCCCTCCCTCCTGCTCCTTGCTCAGCTACCGTCTTTCTTGGACTCTTCCATAGGCAGCTGCTTACAGTGGGCACGGACAAAGAAATGACCCCAAGGCCAACGTGGAGGCCTGTGGGACTAAGACTAGGGCAATCTGACAATTTTACTCTCCTTCAGTGCTCTCTGTTCCCAAAGGAACTGCGTTCTTTCATCAGGCCATGATGACTCAGTGCCCTGATGTGAACGCTTAGCGCATTCCTCATTCCTAGTGGTCACAACAGCCTCCAACCTCTCTCCACTCCCACTTCTCAGCTCATCAATGAGTATGAGGTTCTAGAAACACACAGCCAAGACGACGGAAGCCATGCAGCGTCTGTTTGGGAGGAAAAGGGAAAAGAGCACCAACAGGAGAAGACGTGGAGTCTCATATCTAACCAGAAGACACTCCCCCACCCGCACTCCCCCACCAAATCGCTTCCTCCTTGAACACCTTTCCCTTCATTACACAGCTCAAATTAGACTGTATATTTCGATCCAGTATTAACATTCCCAGAGCAGAGCAAGGGCCTCTAGGTAAAAAGACAAGAGGAATAATTGCTATGAGATAGATAGCAAAGGGTTCTCTTGATGTGGTCAGTCCAAAGAGCTTTCCTCAATAGTCCCCAGAGGCTAGGGGCACAGCACAGTGATAGACCCACACCAAACTCCCAGCTCACCTCCCTCCCTTCCCAGTCCAGCTGAGCAGCCCCCTGATCCCCAAATCCCACCCGTGGCCTATAATCCGAGCACAGCTCTTTTCTATTTGAGTAAAAACATTTGTGGGTCTAAAAAAGAAGTAAAACCACATACACATAATGCAGTCCTGAACCCTCACAGGGATGCCCACACTTCTGCTGCCTCCAGCTGGCCAGAACGTCCAGGCTGCCGGCAGTCCCTTAAGCTGGCAGAGGAAGGGCCAGGTCAGAGGCTCCTGGGAGGCTCCAGTTCCGCCAAGGCCAGTCTGTTAGGTAGCTCTGTGCTTGGAGTGAGGTGGAGGGGCTGGGTGGCCTGTGAGGGGGACTTCCTCTCCTCCCCAGCAAGAGGGCTTGGTGGGATCAGGCGGTTGGCTTCCATGGGCATTTCCTTGTCATGTGTTAGAGAGGCCCAGAGATCTGACCCTGTTGTTGTCCTTGGCAGCAGCGGGAAGGCAGTCATTTCTCTGGTGCTGGGGCAGAGGGAGCTGGCCCCAGCCCATATGCTTTATTCTCCCTCCCTGGTTGGGGCTCAGTCCTCATTAAGATGCCAAGCCTGCGGCAGTGACCACTCATCGGACATCCTCCGAAGAAGCCTCAACCCGTCCCCCCTCCGCCCCCAGCCCACAAAAACTATTCCTCAGCCCCTGCGTTTTCCTAACAGCTCAAAGGCAGATGCATCAATCCTTCCAGGGGCTGGAAACGTGAGGAGAATGCCAAGGGGCCAGGCGCAGGTGCCAAATAGAGTCGCCCCTGCTGGCTCCTGCCCACTTGGCTGCCTGGCTCCCTAAAACAAGCACTGCCCCAGCCTCTCGCTCAGTCTGGTTCCCTTCCCTGGCAGTGGAGTTTACTGGGGCTTTGGAGAGGCCCAGGAAGTCGGGGCTTGGAGCTAGGGGACGCAGGAAGAGAAATGGAGAGGACCCAGAGGGGCTACCTTATAATGACCTACAAGCAACTAAGTCTCCTCCTGTTGAAATTCCGAAGCCTGCTGTGTCCAGTCACAGGACAACTTGGAGGAAGAGTGACTGTTCTCTAACCTCCTCAACTACCCAGGGGCCTAAAAATAGGAGGGGTGGCCAAGGGGTCTTTCCAAGGATAGAAAGATGGTGGCAGTGCCTTGTCAGGGTTCGAGT
>NW_004443945.1:967743-968763 GCF_000243295.1 Trichechus manatus latirostris
TTTCTGTATCAGCAGCTTCTCTCTGTCTTAGTGAAGAAAGTATCTCTCTGTAGATATAGATAGATAGATAGTTAGATATATAAATATATATATATATATATATATATATATGCCAAACTGCCTTACAGGTGTTTTTTTTTTCTTTCTTTTTTTTCTTTTTCAGTGTTGTATGTGTAGCAGGCACTTGAGTTTATATGAAGATGTTCACTTCAGTCAAGGAAGGAAGAAAGGAGTTGTGAGGTGGCAAAGGGAGATGTGAGGCAGGGAGAGAAGAGGCAACAGAGGAAGAACTCTTGACAACCACTGGCCACCACTAGCCAAGGATGTCCAGGTAGATTGGGGTGGCCTTCCCCAAAGCATGGAGGATTTTGTAGATCTCCTTGATGTTCAGCCGCTGCTGTGGTTCCCTCTGCCAGCACCCCAGCATGACATCGTAGACTTCCTTGGGACAGACTCGGGGCCGCTCCAAAACACGACCTTGAGTAATGCACTCAATGACCTGAAAAACAGCAGGAGTGGAAAAGGAAGTTAGATCCAAAGCCCAGCCTTGGCCCTGTGGCTCAAACTTAGCAAAAGACAACAACTTCATTGATGAGCTTCACTGCAGAGCCGGGGTGCCCACAAACACCGGTCAGGAGACACCACTGAATTTCTTATCTGTCTTGTGCCTGGGTTTCGAGAGTAATGATCAGGACTGGCTAGTCCAGCCCAATGCCACCCTTTACACTCCATCCCTTGAGCCAGGCCCTCACTGACTTCCCCTCTATCTGACTCCCAACACAGACTCTTCCTTTAACTTCTCTTCTTCTCTAGTTCTGAGCCTCATCTGACTGCTTCAGCTGCATTCTGTTTCCATTTGGTAGTGGGGATTGGCTTCTGAGTTGTTCCTCTTTGTCTTATGAGCCTGTCTGACTTTCAAAGGAAGGAGCTCTGCACCATTGGGTCCCTCCATGCCTATCTCCCCTTGGCTCCCACCTCTTGGCAAGTTCCCCTCTGTTACAGCCTCTTTGCACATTGACA
>NW_004443945.1:969688-971760 GCF_000243295.1 Trichechus manatus latirostris
GTGAAGAATGTGCTTCTTAGCTCAAGTAGATACATGAGACTAAATGGGCAGCTCTTATCCAGAGGCAAGATGAGAAGGCAGAGAGGGTCAGGAGCTGGTTGAATGGACACAGGAAATCAGGGTGGAAAGGAAGAGTATGCTGTCACAGTATAGGGACAGCAACTAGGGTCACATAACAATATGTATATAAATTTTTGTATGAGAAACTAACTCGAATTGTAAACTTTCACTTAAAAAAAAAGAAAAGAAAAGAGTCTGTACAGCCCTGTATATTGAAGGGAAGGCAATAAGAAGTACGAAGAAAACAAATAAAACATGGTTGGACCAACCCCAACCCCAACTGGCCACTTTAGGATGAAGCCTCTATTTGCAGATCATTTTCAGTTCCTAAAGGCACTTCTTAGCTGACACTGAATATGTGCATTTTCAAGATTGTATCTTCCAGTTTTCAGGTTAGCTTAACTTCTCCCTAACTCTACCACTGTGTACCCTTAACCAGAACTTCAGTTTCTTTATTTGAAAATTGGTTGTGATGATAAAAATATAACAGTCTCTAGTTTAGGACCTGAACAAATGTTTTCTTTCCACTTTTGCCCCCATTAGTCTGTGCTTAGTTGGGCAAGAGAACTGCCTTTTTCTCATTTGTATTTCCTTATGCCACCCCCAACAGTGCCTTGTCTAGGGTGTTGTCTCATGCCACCCCAACCCTGGTGAGTTCCTCAAACCATGACTGCACATCAAACCAACAAACCATCTTCCTGGTCACGTTCAGGTCATTTGGGATGGCCAGCTAGGCTCTTTTCCTTGCCAATCTGATATGTCTCCAGCTGCTCATATTCCCTATTAGGATTAGAGCTCCATTTCCACTCTTCATTACCTTCATCTCCTTGAAAACAGACCCAACCCCAACTGGAGTAACAGATGCTGATGCTCAGTTCAAAAGCACTTTGTAGTGTCTCTGCCAGTGGGGGCCTATTCAGTTTGTCAGCTTCCATGAAGAAACCCATTACCAGTGGCTCCAGTGTGTGGATGCTGTGGTAGATGGAGTAGAAGAGGTGCCTGGGGACAGGAATCTTGCCTTCAAGTCCAGTGCCTCACCAAACTGTCTTAGAAGAGACCCCAAACACCTTGTTAGCTACTATGGGCCAGTTTATATGTCCAGGACAAGTCTTCCGCCAAGACCAACAGTACCCTCAACCCAGATCTTCTCTTTACTGGAGTCACCATACTACATGGAGGCTGTGCTCAGGGTGCATGTGTGTGTACATGTGAGCATGTGTAAGTGTGTACGTGCATGTGTGCATGAGTGTGTGCACACGTGTGTTCATGTGTGCACTTATGTGAATGCATGAGTGTTTGGCATGAATCTGTACATGCATGTGTGTATATGTGTGCCCATGTGTGCATGCATGAGCATGTGCATGTGCGTATGCATGCATGCATGTATGTGTGTGCATGCTTGAATGTGTGTGTGTGTTTACCCACAATCCCAACCCCCAGGATAACAGTATCAGTTTTTTTAAATACTGTAACAAATGGGTTCTGGCAGACACTCTTTCATTTTTTTAAAAGGTTGTTAAAATGTTTTAAATTATTTTGGGAAGTGTGGTCAGGCCCTTCCGAGCTTATGAATGTTAAGGTAGTATAGATTTAAGGAAATGCCTTCTTTTCAGTGTTTGAAATTCACTTAATTAAGCAGTCAAGGCATAGGAGCAGAGATGAACACAACTTCCAAGAAGAAAGAGACTTTCTTGAATATTTAGATAAGATTCCAATATTAACACGTTCTTTGGCTCACTTTTTCCCAGAAAACAAGAGACCATAAAAAGAAATGCAATTTCTTGAAGGTGTGCTGGGTTGGAAACCTAGTCCCTTACTGTCTACAAACTCTACCGAATCTCTTGAGCCAATGCCCAGACATAACCGAGAAGCATCTTGGCTGCCTTTGGATGCCCAGGTTGTCATGTGACCACAGCCCAAGCTTTCTCCCTGCCAGGAGGCTCTCACCTCTGAGCCTTGGCCAGTCCATCCCAAGAACCCAAAGAGTTCTCCTCCCTTTGTCCTGAATCTCA
>NW_004443945.1:972520-999400 GCF_000243295.1 Trichechus manatus latirostris
ATAACTTCCCAGTGTTCATGGGGCATTGAGTTTCTGTTTATGGTGATGAAAACATTTGGAAAGGGATAGTGGTGATGGTTGCACAATATGGTGAACGTAACCAATATCACTGAATCGTAGGTGTAAAAATGGTTGAAATGGCAAATGTTTTGTTATATATATTTTACCACGAAAAAGACAAACAAAAATGAAGTTTCCCATTTGCCTCCTTCTTTACCTCCGTGTTTGAGAGCTGGAACCACGGCTGCTTTCCATAGGTGAAGATCTCCCAAAGGATCACCCCAAAGCTCCACACGTCGCTCTCTGTAGTGAACTTCCGGTACATGATGCTTTCAGGGGGCATCCAACGGATGGGGAGCATGGTGTGTCCTCCTACCTACAGGGGGAGAAGAGAGAGGCAGACACAGAGTGACCAGATGGCCAGAATCAGCTATGCCTGTCACACTTCACATGCTGATGCACTTTATTGTTGTTTGTGTGCGTTGTTGAGTCAATTCTGACTCATAGCGACACTACAG
This sequence comes from Trichechus manatus latirostris, assembly GCF_000243295.1. Taxonomy (NCBI): domain Eukaryota; kingdom Metazoa; phylum Chordata; class Mammalia; order Sirenia; family Trichechidae; genus Trichechus; species Trichechus manatus. The sequence continues at coordinate 973,039 of NW_004443945.1, forward strand.
GATAGAGTAGTACTGCACATAGGGTTTCCTAAGATGTAATTGATACGGGAGAAGATTGCCAGGTCTTTTCTTCCTTGGAGCAGCTGATGGGTTCAAACAGCTGACCTTTCAGTTAGCAGCCAAGCACTTAACCTTTGTGCCACCAGGGCTCCTTTGACGCACTCTAGGCACATCTTATTCTAACAGAGTCACAATTTTACGTAGCTTGTATCTGAGGGTGAGTGGAGACACTGACATCCAAGACCTACGATGCTAGAGGTAGCTAGGGTAGCAATTAGAGATAAAGCTTGAGGGAAGGTAGATTCCTTGGCACTGAGTGTGAGGAAAAACCACAAGGTGTGTAGGGGGCTGAAATATGTCCCCCAAAAAGATATGTTGAAGTCTTAACCCCCAGTACCTGGGAATGAGGCCTTATTTAGAAATAGGGTTTTATGGATAGAATTGTGCCCTCGCCCTCCCAAAATATGTGTTGGAATCCTAAACACTATACCTGCAGATGTAATACCATTTGGGGATAAGATTTTCTTTGTTGTGCTAATGAGGCCATATCAGTGTAGGGTGTGTCCTAAATCTCTCATTCCCGACTGAGACAAGGAGCAACACAGACACAGAAAGAAGAAATCAAGATGCACAAACAAGCATAAATGGGGGAAAGATAGATGCCATGTGGAGATCTCCAAGGAATGCCAAAAGACTAGAGAAGCTGAGACAAGGATTTCCCTCAGAGCAGACAGAGAGAGACTTCCCTGATAGCTTCCAGCCTCCTAAATTGTGAGAAAATAAATTTCTGACCCTTAAAGTCACTCACTATGGTATTTCTGTTACAGCAACACTAAGCAACTAAGACGCAGGGGTTTTGCAGATGTAGTAAAATTAAGATGATGTCAGAAAGAATTAAGGTGGTCCCTAAATCCAAGGACTGGTGTCCTTATAAGGAGAGGGAGATCAGGAGACACACAGACACACGCAGAAGGAAAAGAGTCATGTAAAGACAGAGGCAGAAATTGGAGTGATGCATCTACAAGCCAAGGAATGCTAAGGATTTCTGGCAAGGAAGGAGTCTTCCCCAGAGCCTTCAAAAGGAGCACGGCCCTGCAAACACCTTGATTTCAAACTTCTAGCCTCCAGAACTATGAGACAATAAATTTCTGCTGTTTTGAGCCACTCAGTTTGTGGTAATTTGTTATAGCAGTCCTAGGAAATGAACACAAGGAAGGAGAAAATGTTGTCAGAACCTGGTACTGCAGTAAAGCTTAACCTTGAGAGGAAGTCTTGAGCAAAGCCAGCAGAATCACTGAGAGAAGGCCTCAAGGGTCAGAGTAATTGTAGACATCAGGTTAGAACCCTTGGCCAGGGTAGCTAAGGTACAGTATATTCCATGTGCATCTAACTTGCAGAACTATAACTTTAGCTTCTACCTGACAATCCTAAATTTCTTACCATGACTTAGGACTCAGTATGTCAGGTGAAGAGGACAGAGAAATTCCCAAAGCATGGGAGGTCATGGGCTAATAAGAAATTAGATAGACCATAGGAGAATTCACACCTGCTCTTAGTAAGGTCTCAGAGACCAGTAATGAGAGTCTTTAAAAGCAGCCTAACAAAGATATTAGTGGTCTGTGGGCCTGCTGATCAGAAAGCCAGGGCAAGCAGGAGTGACTAAGAGGGCAGATACCCAGAGCACTCTTTTCTGAGAAAAACATTAGGGAAATACTCTTAACTGCCTGGCCAGTCAAAGGCATCATCATAAATGGAAGAAAATCCACTGTGTATTTTAAAACACAGGAACTAATTGAACCATTGGTAAATAGAGCATCAGAAATTGGAACTTTTGGTCAATACATGGAATTTGTAGTTACAAAAATGCTTATCATTGATAAAAAGGGCTCTCTGTAAATATACTGATGAACAATAGAACAAGTTCTTGTTTCTATGTTGGGCCAGTTAGGGAAATAATAATAATAAACACTCAAGAAAGAGTGACTTGTTGGGAGATAAGCAATCTTCCTTCTGAAAAGGGAATTATCTTTGACTTACCAACATCAAGTATTTTAGGAGATAAATGATAGGATGGATTTGCAGAAAAATTATTTCAACCTGAGATTTTATAATCAGGATAGTTTTATATCAAATGTAAAGACAAGTGAAAATGTTTTGGGGGGCAATCAAGGACTCAGAAAGTATTCTACTTACAGCCTTTCAGATAATGAGAAAGCAAAACTTAGCTGCGGATGTACCCGAGAAAAACAGAAATAAGAATCCAAGAAATACAATGACTTGGGTATAGCACAAAATGCAGAGCAAATAAGCCAGGAAAACACAACTTATATCTAAATAATAGCTGCTAATTTGGTAGTGATATGTAAGAAATTTGCTAATAAAGTCTTCCTGTAAAATAAAGATACAAAGTAAATAATAATACTAATAATGCTAATACGATTACCAACAATACTCATCTGGAATGAAAATTCCAGATCATTTCAACCATAGAGCATAGAATAGTAGATAGAAAAATAATTAAAAGCCTGATAAAGGCTTTTAAACCCAAAAAAATCTTTAACCAACACGAAAAGACTACAAAAAGAGGGAGGAGGGACCATGGTAAATAGAAAATACAAAATGACAATGAAGTTTAAATAATATTACTACAGACAAAAAAAGCTAATGGGTTATTGTTGTTATCTTCTGCCATCCAGTTGATTCCTACTCATGGCAACACCATGTGTATTACAAAGTAAAACTGCTCCATAGGGTCCTCTTGGCTATAATCTTTAGGGAAGACGATCACCAGGACTTTTCTTTCGTGGTGCCGCTGGGTGGATTTGAACCAGTGGAGCAAAAACTGTTTGCACCACCCAGGGACCTTAAGTAAGAGAAAACTTTGGGTTAAAAAAATCAAGATACACGTTACTTAGAAAAGATATATAAAACAAAATAACAGAAAATACTGAAAATGAAAGGGTAGAAAAATACAACAAAAAATAAAAACAAAATATATTTGGCGATAATCATATAATGAAAAAGGATTCAGAATGTCAAGAATTAAACGGAGACAAAGATATTTGTATCATATTTAAAGATTACAAAAGTCACACTTATGATTGTCATGAACTTATTTACCAATCAAAATAGCAACAAAAATATATAAAGAGTAAAAACAAGTCATAAATAAAACTGACGAAGCTACAATTATAATAGGAAGGTAAAATACTTGTTATAAATTGACAGAGCAAGAAGACATATAAAAATACATTTTAAAATTGCAACTAATGAGTTGGAATTGATAGATAAGAGTGTGTGTTTGTCTGTGTCTTTCAACCTCCCTGAAGAGTTGCACCTTATTTTTAATTACCTAAAAACATTCAGGGGTTGCCATGAGTTGGAATCAAATTGATGGCAATGAGTTTGGTATTTTGGTTAAAAACATTTATAAAAACTAATCACATATTAACAACCAAACCCACTGCCATCGAGTCAATTCTGATTCACAGCAACTCTATAGGACAGAGTAGAACTGCCCTACAGGGTTTCCAAGGAGCGCCTCGTGGATTTGAACTGCCGACCTTTTGGTTATTAGACCTAAATAAAAAATTTTAATTCCAAGAGTAAAAATAAACATTAAGTAAAATTAAGAAACATTTTCTGTACCAAATAAATAAAATTGAAATCAACAAGAAAACGATAATGTCTTTAAAAGGTGCTCTCTGGATGTTTAAAAAATTATTTGGTAAAAAAAAAAAATTGAAAATAAAATTTAAAACTATTTAAATTAATAATAATTAAGCTCCTATTCATTTAAACCTATGAGAACATAGCTAAAGTAATTTTGGTAAAATTTTATAACATTTAAGCATTCATTAAAGTAATTAAATATAACCAAAATAACGATTCAACAAAAAAGGTAGTAAAGAACTAAAAAACAAATTTAAAGAAAGAGGAAATAACAATAAAGATAAAATAAGGAATTGGTATAAAACAAAACAAAGCTCAAGCAAAAGAAAAAAAGCAGACTGGATCTACATAATCAATAACTAGGTTTTTTCAAACATTATATAAGACTTTGGCAAGATTAATATGGGAGACAGAGGAGAAAAATTTTAAATGTTACGACTATTACAACAATAAATTTGAAAATATTGATGCAATAGCTGATTACTAGAAATTAATAATGTTCAAAAAATTTTAAGAGAAGGTAAAAAACTTGAACACAAAAACAACTAAAATCACAGTTAAAAAATTTATCCATTAAAAAGGCCGTCTAATGACATCAAAACCAGTAGCAACAAAAGAAAAATATATAAATTAGACTTGATCAAAATTAAAAGCTATTGTGCATCAAAGTACTTTATCAAGAGAGTGAAGAGATACCCTACAGAATGGGAGGAAATAGTATGGTAATCCTATATCTGATAAGGTTTTACTATCTAGAATATGTAAAGAACTCCTACAACTCAACAACAAAAAGACAAACAACCCAATAAAAAATGGATAAAGGACTTGAATAGACATTTCTCCAAAGAAGATATACAAATGGCCAACAAGCATATGAAACGATGCTCAATGTCATTAGTCATTAGTAAAATGTAAGTCAAAACCACAATGACATACCACTTCACACCCACTACAAACAAAAAAACCCATTGCCGTCCAGTCAGTTCTGGCTATGAGCCACATCCACTAGGACGGTTATTATCAGAAAACAAAAAAAAATGAAAATAACAAGCATTGTTAAGGATGTGGAGAAACTGGAACCCTCATCCATTGCTGATGAGAATGTAAAATGATGCAGCCATTGTGGAAAAGTTTTGGCAGTTCCTCAAAAATTTAAACATAGAATTACCGTATGACTGAGCAATTCTACTCCTAGGTATATACCCAAAAGAATGGAAAGCAGGGACTCAACCAGATACTTATACACTAATGTCCCTTGCACAATATTCACAATAGCCAAAAGGTAGAAATAACCCAAGTGTCCATCAATAGATGAATGAATAAACAAAATGTGGTACATACATGTAATTATTAGACCATTATTCAGCCAGAAATAGAAATGAATTTCTAAGACATGCTATGACATGGATGAACCTTGAAAACATCATGCTCACTGAGGTAAGTCAGGCAAAAAAGGACAAATACTGTATGATCCCACTTACATGAAGCATCTAGAATAGGCAAATGCATAAAGACAAAAGTTGGATCCTGGGGGGAAGGAAGAGTGGGGAAGTACTGAGTTTGTGGCATTAAAAACTTTTAGAAATGGATAATGATGATGATTGCATAATATGGTGAATGTAATAATGTCACTGAATTACACGTTTAAAAATGGTTAAAATAGTAATTTTTGTTGTGGACGTATTTCTAACCACAATAAAATTACAAAAAGCAAGCAAACAAAACAAAAAATGTACAAGATCCAGGTGTTGAACAAAGTCCAGAGTTTTACTAAAGTTTTCTATGCTATTTATATTTTTCCAGAGCAAAATAAAAATGGAAACTCTCCCAAACCACTCTCTGTGGCTTGAATATCCCTGATAACAAATCAAACTTAACATACAACCTTTACTGTATAAATACAGATATAGATGTCTACATCTATATATGTGTAATACCATCTCTGTTATAAATATAGTGTCCAAATATGAATAAAATATTATTATACTGAAACTGCAATATGTTGTTGTTAGTTACATCCAGTCAATTCCAACTCATGATGACCTCATGTAATATACTGTAAGAATTCTATAATTCAATAAGGTTTATACTAGAAATGCAAAAACACTTTAACCTTAGGAAATCTACTGTTTAATTTACTATATTAAAAGAGAAAAGAAGAAAAAACATATCATTTGAAAAGATGTCAAAAATTTCAACATCCTTTCCCAATTAAAAGCCCTAATTCATCAGTAATAGGAGATAACTTCCTTTATTCGTAACTTCCTTTATCAATACTGTATTTCTTGAAAAAACATTTGAAGTATCCTGATTAAGTATTCTGATAAAATCAAAAACAAAATAGAAAAGATCTTCTATCACTAATATTATGGAACTCTGTTCACGAGTTCCTAGGCAATGCAATACAGTAAGAGTAAAAATGAAGCAGAAATATTAAAAGACAGAATCAAAACTGTCATTATTTGCAAATTATCTGTCTAAAAAGTTTAAGACAATTAACTAAAAAGCAATTAGAACCAGTTATACGATTTAGTAAGCTACCCAGATATAAAATAAACATAAAAATTAAACTATTCTCATCAATGACTTCAAAATACAATGGAAAGTAAGATTATTTGTACTATAGCAACAAAAATGTTTACAACTCCTAGGCAAAAACTTTAGCAGAAAATATGCAAGGTCTATTTAAAGAAAGGTAGTGAAGAACATAAAAGACAGTCTGAATAAATGGAAAGACATGCTATTTCTTTGGGTAGAAAGACTCAATATTGTAAATTTCTCATTACTCCCACAAGTTAATCTAAAATTTCAATACAATCTCAATGTACACCCATGGAATGTTATGTGGAAATTGATGAGATGATTATAAAATTCATCTAGAGGAGTAAATGCTTGATAAAACTAAGGTACACTTGAAATAGAATAATGAGACAGATTTGCTGTACCAGATAGCAAAATATATTATAAAATACAATAATGAACATTCTGTGTTATTAGCAGAGGAACAGACAAATTTATCAAAGAAACAAAATAGAGTCCAGAAGCAGACCCATGTATAAATATTGGAATTTAATATATGAAATGATGGGTTAGTAATTAAAGTGTTGGGAAGATGGACTATTCATTAAAAAAAAAATACGCTTAGATACCTACCTCACACCATATACAAAAATCATTTCCAGATGGATTAAAGAGCTAAACATAAAAACAAAACAATAATAATATTAGAAAAAAAACTTAGAAAAGTATTTGCATAACCTCAGGAGAAGAAGGCCTTCCTAAATAAGACACATGTCCAAAAAGCCATAAAGCATAAGGTTTAGAGGTATGACATCAAAATTAAATACTTTTGCATGACAAAAGACAAAATAAGCATAGTTAAAAGAGAAATGACAGAAAAAATATTTTCAGTATATGTAACAATCATACAATACAAAGTACTCCTTCAAATTAGAAAAAGCAACTCAATAGAAAAGTGAGTAAAGGGTAAGAACAGATGATCCACAATATAGCTACAAATGACCACAAATGACAAGACGCCAATTAAAACAACAAAGAGACCCATTTTTGAATGTCACTTGGGAAAAACGTTGATACTATACAGTGTTGGAGAGAGTTATAATGAAAGAATTACTTTCAAATGTTACTGCAGAGATTGGGGCAGTCTTTGCGGAGGGCAGCTAGGCAGAATCGGCCCACACTAAAGATGCAAGTGCCTTTCAACTCAGTAATTTCACTTCTAGGAGTCTTAGAAAAGTACTTGGTCATGTTAACCTCAATATTTGGTTGAAGTCATTTATTTCATTGTTTTGAAGGGCAAAATGCTCATCATTAAGGGCATGTTGTTGTTGTTATTAGGTGCCTCCGAGTCAATTTTGACCCACAGGGACCCTGTGTGACAGAGTGGCCCCATAATATTTTTTTGGATGCAATCTTTCCGAAAGCAGATCACCAGGTCTTTCTTCCACAGAGCTGCTGGGTGGATTTGAACTGTCAACCTTTCAGTTAGTAGTCAAGTGCTTTACCATTTGCACCACAAGGGTCCTTATTAAGGGTACAGGCAGTAGTTAAAAGGAGTATAGGAATATAGTAGAGCTAAAAGTCATCAGTTTGAATCACCAAGCACTCCTTGGAAACCCTAAGGGGCAGTTCTACTCTGTTCTGTAGGGTCGCTATGAGTCAGAATCTACTCGACAGCAAGGGGTTTGGTATATGTACTCGTGAGGAGCCATGGTGGCACAGTGGTTAAGCACTCAGCTGCTAGCCGAAACGTCAGCAGTTCGAACCCACCAGCCACTCTGTGGGAGAAAGATATGGCAGTCTGCTTCCATAAAGATTACAGCCTTAGAAACCCTATGGGGCAGTTCTACTCTGTCCGATAAGGTCACTATGAGTCAGAATCAACTCGATGGCAATGGGATGTGTACTGTATTTTTCGCAAATAATGTGCACCTTCTACGTATGTTTGGAAACCGTGCCCTCCCCTGTGAGGTATCTATGTAAGCACACTGTTAAATTTTTTTTACAACATGTAAAAAAAAATGGCATAGTGGCACTTATGAAAATACCTTGCTGGGTGGGGGAGGAAGGTGTAGTTGGAGAACAAATATAGAAGATACACATTATTTGTGTAAAGATAAGACACTCATGTGAAGATCACTACGGTATATTAAATGTAAATGCAAGTCATAGAAAAATAATATATTAGCGTTCTTATTAATTACTGAAAATGTGTATGTGTATACATAAGCAAATATATTACATAACAATAATGTGTACCTTTGTAAACACATAGAAAAAAGCCCAGAAAGATAACCGCTAAATAAGTGGTTTCCTCTAGAGAGACGAGTGAGAGTCAGTAGTGACTAGAGAGAAAATTTCACTTTTTACTCTATGTATTTCTGTACTGTTTGGAATCTTATCATGATTGTGTATCACACTTGAAAATTTAAAACCAATAAAAAGAAAAAATAAACATACGACTAAAGGGAAACCAGTGGACCTAATTAATTTAAGTTCTATATCAAAAGATGATTTTTAAAGAAAAACTAAATTTGTTGTAGGATTTTTTGTACCTAATTTCTTGATGAAAAAAAATAGAATACAAGAGAATTTCTCTTGATAAAAATTTTTAAATAAGAGAATCCTCCAAATCGATTCTAGTGATTTATCTCATTTGATAATTTTACACACAATCTATAACAGTGTTCCATACTGAAATCTCCAAGTTTACAAAGGGAGAGAAATTCAAGTTTGGGGGGCACAAACTGTGACGAGCTTAAGTGTTTGGACAGAAAAGTATCAGAGGGACATTAATGGTCACAGGAGTCCAGATAAGGAGAATCTTATCAAGAATAAGATCATCACCAATGAAGGTGAAATTCATGTTGCGCTGGTCCAGGTGTGGACTAAAATATTTCAAGGGATCTGTGGTGTAACAAAAAGAGCAATGCATCAGAAGTCAGCAGCCCTGAGTTCTGATCTGACTTCTGACAAGTGCTTAACCTCTTTCAGCTTCAAACTCCTCATCTTCAAAATAAGAGTTAACCATCCTGCCCAAGGTGAGATTATGTGTGTATAACCACAGTGAACATCAAGTGCTAAAGATGCATGCATAAGGTAAATAACTGTTCTCTTCGTGTGGCCTTCCATACTACTGGGCAACACAACCAATCTAATCTCTTAGACTTTTCATATTCCCCATAAAAACTCATCTAGACTCACCTGTTTTTCCTCCAAGGTCATCTATATCCTTTCACATTGGAGAGTCCCAGTCTACGAAAAGTACTGGCCAAATCCTTCCCTGGTAAAAAATATTCACAAATGTCCCCCTGGCAAAACCTAGCTAGCTAGATAAACAGTGAGCCAAAATAATAACCTTAATGATAAGAAGAATACTAACTAATGTACACTGAGTATCAGCCACTGTATGTTACATCTATTCCTTATTTAATCCTTTCTCCCATCCTATGTGATATCCGAAAAACCAAACCCATTGTTTCAATGCATAGCCACCCTACAGGACAGAGTAGAACTGCCCCATAGGGTTTCCAAGACTGTAATCTTTATGGAAGGAGCCCTGTTGGCACAGTAGTTAAGTGCTTGGCTGCTGACCAGAAGGTCGGCAATTCAAACCCACCATGCGCTCCACAGGAGAAAAATGTGGCTTTCTGCTTCTGTAAAAATTTACATACAGCCTCCCTGGAGGACCGAATTACTGGGCTGAGGGCCGTGGGGACCATGGTCTCTGGTAACGTCTAGCTCAATTGCCATAACATAGTTTATAAGGAAAATGTTCCACATTGTACTTTGGTGAGTAGTGTCTGGGGTCTTAAAAGCTTGTGAGGGGCCGTCTAAGATACTCCAGTGGTCTCACCCCATCAGGAGCAAGGGAGAATGAAGAAAACCAAAGACACAAGGGAAATACTAGTTCAAAGGACTAATGGACCACAACCACCACAGCCTCCACCAGACTGAGTCCAGCACAACAAGATGGTGCCTGGCTACCACCACTGACTGCTCTGACGGGGATCACAATGGAGGGTCCCAGACAGAACTGGAGAAAGATATTAAACAAAATTCTAACTCACAAAAAAGACCAGACTTACTGGCCTGCCAGAGACTGGAGAAACCCTGAGAGTATGGCCCTCAGACACCCTTTTAGCTCAGTAATGAAGTCACTCCTGAAGTTCACCCTTCAGCCAAAGATTGGACAGCTCCATAAAACAAAATGAGACTAAAGGGACACCACAGCCCAGGGGTAAGGACTAGAAGGCAGGAGGGGACAGGAATGCAGGTAATAGGGAACCCAAGATTGAGAAGGGAGAGCGTTGACATGTCGTGGGGTCGGTAACCAATGTCACGAAACAATATGTGTACTAATTGTTTAATGAGAAGTTAGTTTGTTCTGTAAACTTTCATCTAAAGTACAAAAAAAAAAAAAAAATTTACATACAGCCTTAGAAGCCCTATGGGACAGCTCTACTCTGTCATATAAGGTTGCTATGAGTCAGAATCCACACGACATCAACAGTTTTTGTTGTTGTTGTTAATCTTTACAGAAACAGACTGCCACAACTTCCTCCTGCAGAGACGCTGGTTTGTTTTTTCGTTCCTTTTTTTCTTTTCTGTATTGTTTTCTATCCTCTATTTCATTTATTTCTGCTCTGATCTTTTTCTTTCTTTCTTTTTTTTCTCCTTCTAGTAGATTTAGGCTCAGTTTGCTCTTCCTTTTCTAGTTCCTCAACTTGTAAAGTTAGTTTATTGATTTGGGATCTTCCTTTTTTTTTTCAATTTTTTTTCTTTTTTGTACTTTAGGTGAAGGTTTACAGAATAAACTAGCTTCTCATTAAACAGTTAGTACACATACTGTTTTATGACACTGGTTAACAACCCCACGACAGGTCAACGTTCTCCCTTCTCCACCCTGGGTTCCCTATTACCAGCTTTCCTGTCCCCTCCTGCCTTCTAGTCCTTGCCCCTGTGCTGGTGTGCCCCTTTAGTCATGTTTTGTTTTATGGACCTGTGAGACACTGGTGTGTTTTTAATTGCTGTTGGTTAGCAGCTGAGCACTTTAACCACTGTGCCAGCAGCACTCCTTGTCCTATATGATGTTGTTGTTATTAGGTGCCATCGAGTTGGTTCCGATTCATAGTGACCCTATGTAAAATAGAACAAAACTCTGCACAATCCTGCGCCATCCTCACAATCATTGCTACATTTGAGCCCATTGTTGCAGCCACTGTGTCAGTACATCTCGTTGAGGTACCTCCTCTTTTTTGTTGACCCTCTACTTTACCAAACATGGTGTCCTTCTCCAGGAACTGGTCCCCCCTATTATCCCCATTTCACAGATGCAGAAACTGAGGCATCAAGAGATTAAGTAACTTGCCCAAGTATTGCATGAGATATATTTATAGAAAATAGTTACTATCTAGCCATTTACAGAGAAAGCTTTATGACCCCTGAATGAGACTCAAAGGGATAGGTGGACCAGATGTTGCACTTGTTTTTTAATTTAACAAAGATAATGACTCTTTTTTGTTTTGGTATAACATGACCAAAATACCTCCTCTTACAGGGTCGCTGTGAGTCAGAATCGACTCAACAGCAACGGGTTTGGTGTTTTGGTTTTATAGGTAACCATTTTATTTGTTTTTAGTTTATTCTTCCATTGTTTTAAATATAAGCAAATACGGATTTGTATTCATTTTCCTTCCTCATTTAGATAAAACATAACATACCACGCCTTCTCTGTATTCTGTTGTTTTTGATTTTTCACTTAATACACTCCACATGGAGTTCACTCACACTTTTAGAGCCATATAGGGCTCTACTGGGAATACGTCACAGTTTATTCAATCCCTACTGATAGGCATTGGGGTTGTTTCCAGGCTTCTGTTACTTTCTGTAAGGAAGAGTACTTTTCACATGTACTCCAGGTGACTCTGATGCACGATAAAGAGGGAGAGGCATGGCTCCATAGAATGAGGTCTAGCATCACTGTTCCGTTTAATGGATGGAGTATGTTGTCCACTGCAGTGGTCTTCAAAACAGGGTCTGCATACCTTTTGGGAATCCATGAAGTTCTTCTAACATGTACTCAGGCAAGGATCATTTTAAAAGATTTTGCAGACCCTCAACTTCCTTATGGGGTATTTCCACAATTGATCTGAGAACACTTTTACCTGTTAAACCCGTTGCCATCAAGTCGATTCCAAATCATAGTGACCCTATAGGACAGAGTAGAACTGCCCCATAGAGTTTCCAAGGAGCCCCTGGTGGATTCAAACTGCTGACCTTTTGTTTTGGTTAGCAGCCATAGCATTTGACCACTATGCCACCAGGGTTTCTGAGAACTCCCTTAGGTCTAGCAATCCCCTTTCCCAACCTCCTTCCCCCCACACTCAAAGTGAAAGACAAGCCTCTTTCTCATTCTCGATTTCAGTGGTAACAACATACAGAGTATAGACAAAGGAACTCTATCAAATATTGGTATGAATGTCCAAAAAAAAAAAAAATGAAGGTCTCTAATGACTGGGAAACAAATCCTTTTGCACGTTGGGAAGTTTCCAATTCTTTTCAAAAAAAAACTGAAAGAGGATGACCCTAAAGGAATTATGAGCTGAGAGATGATTAAAAATAATTTTTGATAAGAGACAAATATCTGATTTTAGGTAAACAACTAGGTAGTAGTTAAGCACTGGGCTGCTAGCCAAAAGGTCAGCAGTTCGAACCCACCAGCCACTCCTTGGGAGAAAAGACATGGTGATCTGCTCCGTTACAGATTACGGCCTAGGAAACCATATTCGGCAGTTCTACTCTGTCATATAGGGTTGCTATCAGTCAGAATCAACTCGGTGGCACACACCAACAGCAACAGTTCAAAGAGTAGTTACCCTGTTATAATAAAACTTCTTTTTTCCTGTATTTGTTTATGTGAATTATATTTCTGTTTTTACATCTATAAAAATGAAAAATGGGAATAGAATTGATCTTGAACCTTCCTTAATTTAGCACTAAGTAGTATTCATCAATGAATAATACATGGACTAGTTAAAAATGTAAGAGATGCATTTCCAGTAATATTTTACTTTTTATCTTTCATATTCATCAAAAGTTGTAATATATTTATATTATTCTGATCAACTGTATACTTCTGTGTATTACTAATAATTGTATGATAACTCAATCCAGAAGAACTTCTAACATTAGAAATTTATGATCACTGAACATTGGAAATTAAATTTAAATCTTCACACTTATGTTTATTGCAGTAAATTATGACAGAATGACCAATAAAAGGCTTTCACGCATAAACGTATATCACATTAAGTAAAATTCTGTGGGTACGTGGAATGAAAATATAAATTCAAGAAGGAAAAGAAACCACGTAAAATTGACTTTAAAGAACTTGTTCATGTGTTTAATGGATGATATGTTAAATTGCTCTGGTATTTAAAGTTCATTAGGTACATTAAAGAGGTGATCTATTTTTTTTAATGTCAATATTTACAACATCCTGGAAATGGCATAGTTTGCAGCTGTTTAAAATTATGTTGAAGATTTTAGATGGCAACTCAAAATGTGTAATGGGGATACATGTTGCTGTTGTCTGCCATGGAATCGACTCCATCTCATTGTGATCTTCTGTACAACAGAATAAAATGCTGCCCAGTCTTACTTCATCCTCACAATCGCCAGCATAAGGGGGTACATCGTTCTTCAAAATTCTTTAAGGGGTATAAAAGTTTGAAGACCATAGGTTTTCTTGAGATTGAAAATCTACTGTGGAAAGTTTGGAGTCTTATCTCTCTGGCTAAATTATATCTTCCCCAAGGCTATTTCCCAACCATCCTCAAGCAAGACAAGAGGAGAGAAAGGAATAAGAGGTTAAGCAAAAGCAGCAGCATCCAGCCACCGTGACTACCTAAACTCCCCAAGCCCCGTTTCTCTCATTCAAGCGCAATGACCCTCACTCTGCCCTTGATGGTCCATGCCCTCAATGCCCAGGAGTGAGTAGTACAGAAGGTCTTCAGAGCAGAATGGCTGCAAGTTCTCTGGCAAGGCGAGCTGCCCACCCACCTCCTATACCTGCTTTCCCCCCCACACACACAGTCATCCTTTCTCTTCTGAGCCAGCCTTTCCTGAACTGAGTGACTCCTATGTCCTAGAGTCAGAGGGAGCCCATTGTTCTGGGCTAAAGAGAAACTCAGCTGAGCTCTAGGAGGTTCTCAGGTCTCTGTGCTAATTATACCAAACAGGAGGGGGCTGGTGGACTCAAAGAAGTCCCTGGGTGGTGCACACAGTTAATGTGCTCAGCTTCTAACCAAAAGGTGGGAACTATGCGATGGAGCACAGTTCTACTCTTACACACATGGGGTCGCCATGAGTAGGAATCGATTCAATAGCAACAGATATGTTTTTATGAATTCAGAAGAACATACAGAAGCCAGCTTCTCTCCCAGAGGTTCAAAACATCTATTCTCAAACAACTCTGACAAGGTATAAGCCATTAACCTGTTGCTGTAGAGTCAATTCCAACTATAGTGACCCTATAGGACAGAGTAGACCTGCCCTACAGGCTTTCCAAGGAGTGGCTAGTGGAAACGAACTGCCAACCTTTTGGTTAGCAGCTGCAGCTCTTAACCACTGCCCACCAGGGCTCCACTGACAAGGTATAGTGGAGATAAAGTGATCCATATCCTAGATAAAAACATGAGACCCAACAAAGGTGCTCAAACACAAATTCTCACGGCAAGGAATTCCTGGGACCAATGGAAAGATTCAAACTTCCTCTGTATTCCTTTTGAAGTAGAAGAGAAGGCAGTTGCTTTTGGAGGACTTGTAAAAACCCAAGGCTTTGCCATATCCACTAATGGCAAAGTGGTTTAATCAGGAGATTGTCATAAAGATTGCCATTTATCATAAGTGCCATTATTTTATATTTATTCAATTTCAACCTTTCTTCATTGCATGTCTCAGCACGCAGAAGAGTCTCCATGTTCATTAAGAAAAAATAAAAGGCTTAGCATCTTTCTTCTTCATCTCTTAGAAAGTCTCCTGGTTTCAAAAATGCTCACGTGGGCTTTGCCCTCTTCTACCCTGCTCTGCCATGTCACATAGGGGTGGCAGTCACCTGGAACATAGCCCCAGCAGCAGTCACAGCAGCCACAGGTACAGTTTTCGAAGGCATTTCCAATTTTATCCCAGGGGGTTTGGAGAGCACACACATGTGGGATGCACACCAATATTAGCTAGTATAGTATAGGGGCACACATCCATGTATACAGAAGGAGGATGTTTAGGTGAACAAATGTACATTTTATCACACATACATTGTATGTACAGTCACAGATACAAACACGGACCTATAAATCATGCCCCAATCTCATGGAGTTGGTGAAATATCCCTTAGAAATGGCCTGAAATTCTTCTACATACCCTGCCTAATTCAGGAGGAAAGGCCCACAGTTCTCTTCTAATGTGTCCTATCTCAAGACAACAAAAATAAAAGGTTTCACTCTAAGCCAGTTGACTGGCTTTGCTGACAGCTTCAACAACTAACGGAATAACATAGTTTATTTACTCCTTCCTAGAATTTACTGTGCCCACTGCCCACCCCTGCCAACTGCTGGGTACTTTTCATAGCTGCCTTTCTGCACATATAGGAGGACATAAGATCCTTAGAAAGGGCAGTTTGCCCTTGAGAAACTTTCCTCCACTTCTCCCTTCTCTCCTCCTCCTCTACCTCCCCCCTCCCTCACTTCCTCCACTTGGCTGTTCTGAGTTGCAGATGATGCATTTTTAAACAACTTTTCACATCTCTGCCCAGTCTCATTTGATCAACTACCAGGCAAATCTCCTTGTTGCCTGAGCCTCCATTCCCTGCAGATGCCCTCTGAATTCCTGGTGTTTCCTTGAGCATGCCTTGTGATTCCCTGCTCTGTAACTTCACCCACTCCAGGTCCCCAAGTCCAAGCTTCGTCAGAATCCAGGATTTGAAAGATCCAACACTAAAGCTGTAGCTCATGAGCACACAGTGCTGGAAGAGAACTTGGGATCACCTAGTCCACCTACACATATGGAAACCTTGGCTGAAAGAGAGGCAGTGACCCACTGTGACCAGGGTCACTAAGAATAGTAAATGCAACAGAACTAGAGTTTCACAGATTCTTGGTTATGTTTTGTTTTTAAGGCAAACCTATTACTGGAGTAAAAGATACATACAGAAATAAATACAAATCAAAAATATACAGATTGAGTCATATGAAGTTTAAATTTTAGATCTATAATTTTCTTTCCAGGAAGGTGGGGTCAAGATGGCAGAGTAGTCAGATGCTTCCAGTGGTCCCTCTTACAACAAAGACCCGAAAAAACAAAATGAATCAATTATACATGACAATCTAGGAGCCCTGAACATGAAAGGCAAAGTTGAGGAATCAGACTGAGCAGCAGGGGGAGGAAGAGACAGTTTGGAAGCAGCGAGGAGTTGCCAGACCTGACCTGGCAGAAGCCAGAGCTCTTCAGGCGGGATCAGCTCATGGTGAGCAGTAAGGCAGGCAAGCAGCAATGCTCAGGAGGCATTTTCCACACGAAGAGAGCCCAACCCAGAGGCAGAGAGTCTACTCAGCCATCCAGAACCAGTGAGAAGCAGCCCTTGATCGGCTTAAGATAAGTACTTGGGTCTGGCCTACTGTGTGGATCAAAAACACCCCCCTTTGGGAAAAGCCTCTCCCCCATTTACCTCCTCGCTCCCTGCTCTGCACTGGGTCTGGGATTGGCTTCAGCAATTGCTGAGTCCCCTGGGCCGGAAGTAGGAACTCTCACGTGCCCTGAGCTATTCTCCCAGCCTTGCAGAGTAAACAAATTAACAAACAGGAGAAAAAATAATCTGCCAGTGCCCCTAAACCAAGAACTCAGGGTAGGCACAGCTCCTTTGCCTAGGCACAGGCATAAGGGGTCCTTGGACTTTGAGTGCCTTTCCCCCTGCATAGACTTGTGTGGGCCCTCATTATCACAGTACAACACGGTATATACCTGAAGTCTAACTTCAACTGTTTCAGCTGTGAAGTGGCAGGTTCCTGACGTTTGACACTGCTCTGCCTATTAAGCAGGGTCTTCACCTACCCACAACAGGGGCCTGGGGACTGGTGGCTCCACCCATGCCACCTAGCCACCTGCAACAGGGGCCCAAGAATAAGAGGGGCCCCCCAGTCCTTACAGCCAACAGCATTGGGTGCTCATAGTCTGGCTGCAAAACCCATCCACCTAAGCGCCCTAGGGAACAGGGACACGCTTTCCTCCAGGACACGCGGGTGGCCATCGGCCCCCAGCCTTGCTCAGCATGTGTCTCCCTGCTGTAGCCGGCTGCCTGTGCCTACATCAATCACCCATGCCTGTCTAGGACTGCAGGTGAGAGCCTGGACCACACACTTGGTGGCTGACTACCTGGACACCTGAGCTGAATACATACAGGAGGAGTGGGCGGACTCTTGGGCTCACATACTTAGTGGCAGGTCTGGCCACCTGGTGGCAGGACATTGGAGTTTTAGGGGTGCCAGTAATCAGATTAGCTCACACAGGCAGTCTATTTGGGCATATCAAAACAAGAAGCTAGGACATAGTAAGAAAACATAAAATAAATAAATATAATAACTTATTGATGGCTTGAAGACAACAGTCAATATCAAATCACATAAAGAAGTAGACCATGATGGCTTCAGAAAGCTCCCAAAATAATGAATCGAGGAATTTTCTGGAGGAGGAGAATTACTTGGAATTACTGGAGGCAGAATACAAAAGATTAATATACAGAACTCTTCAAGAGATCAGGAAGGAGATCAGACAAAATGCAGACCTAGCAATAGAGGAACTTAAGAAGATTAGAGAAGGGTGTAATGATAAATTTAACAGGCTACAAGAATCCATAGAGAGACAGCAATCAGAAATCCAGAAGATTAACAATAAAATTTCCAAATTAGACAACTCAATAGAAAGTCATAGGAGCAGAATTGAGGCAATAGAAGTCAGAATCAGTGAGATTGAAGATAAAGCACCAGACACCAACTTATTTGAGGAAAAATCAGATAAAAGGATCTAAAAGATGAAGAAACCTTAAGAATTATGTGCAATTCTATCAAAAGGAATAACCTACAAGTGACTGGAGTACCAGAACAGGGGGGAATAACAGAAAAAACAGAGAGAATTGTTGAAGATTTTTTGGCAGAAAACTCCCCTGATATCGTGAAAGATGAGAAGATATCTATCCAAGATGCTCATCGAACCCCACATAAGCTAGATCCCAAAAGAAAGTCACCAAGACAAATTATAATCAAACTTGCCAAAACCAAAGATAAAGAGACAATTTCAAGAGCGGCTAGGGATAAACAAAAAGTCATCTACAAAGGAGAGTCAATAAGAATAAGCTCGGACTACTCAGCAGAAACCATGCAGGCAAGAAAGCAATGGGATGACATATAGAAAGCCTTGAAGGAAAAAAAAAAAAACTGCCAGCCAAGAATTATATATCCAGCAAAACTGTCTCTCAAATATGATGGTGAAATTAGGGCATTTCCAGATAAACAGAAGTTAAGGGAATTTGCCAAAAACCAAACAAAAATTACAAGAAATACTATAGGGAGTCCTCCAGTTAGAAAATCAGTAACATCAGATAACAACCCAAGACTAGAACACAGGACTGAACAACCAGATATCAACCCAGACAGAGAAGTCACAAAAATAAATCAAAGTAAAACACTAAAAATAGGGAAACAGATGTCAATATGAAAAAGATGAAAACATTAAAACGAAAAAGAGGGACAAAAATGTAGACATAGATTTTTCATATGGAGAGGAAGCCAAAGTGATATAAAGAAATAAAAGACTGGTTTAAACTTAGAAAAATAGAGGTAAATATTAAGGTAAACACAAAGGAAACTAAGTATCCTACACATCAAAATAATTTTCTTTCCGTCATGATTTGTGTACACCTTGGACATATGGCAGAACTCTGTGTGTTGTCCCCAGTTGTGTGGGTGCAGGCCTTAGGGATGTATTAGTTTGAATGTTCTTTTGATTTAGATCTATAATATGCATCCATCTGTGGCTTCACCACAGATCTAGAAATTCCATGGATTAAAACTTTACAGAAGCGACCAAGATTTTTCTACCATGGTTTCATACTTCTGACTTAATATGGCAGAATCGCTTGCCTTATTTTTGCTTCTCCTCTTCTCCCCAGTGAAGTGGTATTTTTGTTGTTGTTAGCTGTTGTCGAGTCAATCCCAGATTGATGGCAACCCCATGCACAACAGACGAAATGCTGCCCAGTCCTATGTCATCCCCATGATTGATTGAGAATTGGATCATTGTCATCTATAGGATTTTCATGGGCTAATTTTTTGGGAAGTAGATCACCGGGCCTTTCTTCCTAGTCTGGCAGCTCTGCCAAAACATGTTCAGCATCACAACAACACGCAAGCCTCCAAAGATACACTGGTGGTGGCTGTGCATGAGGTATATTGGCCAGGAATTGAGCCTAGGCACTGATTTAGGAAATAATATTGGAGTTATTACTCCCTCTCCTTGAGCATATAGGATGTGACCCAGCAGGAGCTGAGCCCTCACAGACTCACAAAGACACATCAACTGGGCCCTGAGATAAGACAACAGATGGGACAATCTCAGAAATTAAGGAAGTTTTCACAAAAGGGCAATAAAACCTAACCTAAAGGACTTCTCACCTTTTGTCTTTTTCTATTAGCATTTAGTGAATAGGAATTTGTTGGACCAATGAAGACCCTGCTGACTTCCGTTACTGAAACCCGAACCAATGATTGTTAAGAAAGACGATTCAAAATGTAAGATTACAATTTTTAGCCAATCAGTGAAAAAGTGACTCTTTCAATGATTCTACCCATTTTGTGATGTTGATATATACTGATGGCTCTGTAACTGTTCTTGGGACTCGGGCAGACATGGCTGTGGCAGCATGCTTGTCCGTTTTCCCAGTCTTGCCTGTTCTGTAATATTCTTTGGACTTGGGCAGACATGGCTGTGGCAGCATGCTTGTCCGTTTTCCCAGTCTTGTCTATTCAGTGATATTCTTTGGATTCAGGCAGACATTCCTGCTCTGGCAACATGCTTGTCCGCTTCCCACTTTTGTCCTTTTGAATATATGCCAAATAAAACTTTCTTTTTACTTTTCTAAGCTTTGTGATGTTTTTCCCCTACAACAGTTAACTGAATCACCACTGACCCCTGTTCAGCACCACAGCAACACACAAACCCCCACTGCAGAAAGGTAGTGGCTATGCTTGAGGTGCACTGACCAGGAATCAAATCCAGGGGTCTCCCACATGGAAGGTGAGAGTTCTCCCGCTGAACCACCACTGTCCTTTTACCAATAAAGTGGGGCGAACTATGTTCTACTTTCTCGTAGACGCAAACTAAGGAGTTCAGCCTCAGTTCTAGTAGGTGCTTGGAATCCTTTGGAGGGAAGGTGCAGACAAAACTCACAAGGACCTTCTATCAGCATTGTTCCCCTAGAGCAGGGCTTTGAGGCAGTTTATGCAAATGGCATCCATTCAACAGAACCTCAGAGGAATGGTTGTCTCAGGCTGAGCCTCTAGCCCCAGGATAGGAAAAACCCTTGGAGTCTTCCAAAAATATAAGGAGTTTACCAGCCAAGGTGTTTAGTGGTGTGAGCCTACAGGATAAATAGGCCCATTGTGATTCACCCCAACTCTCTTACCTAGAGCACCATCTGCCAGAAGCAAAGTTCTCAGATGGAAGCCCCCAGGAATACACACCTTTTATAACTCCTCCTTTTGTTTTCCCCTTTCTAAATCCTGCCTAAATGCTGGCACTCATTCCAACACCTCACTGTCCTTCACTGCCCCCAAGCAATATATTTTTTATAGAGCAGACATTGCAAGCCCAAAGATGTGGGCTGAAAAAATAACTTGGCCCTTATTTTCTTTTCCAAACGCCGAGACTTGAAGCCTCCTGGCTGCGCTAAAGTCTTCTAGTGGAAACAAACTTTAGGGATGTTGTTAAAAGAGCTCCCTCTGTTCACTGAGCAAAGCTGGAAGTCTCAAGTCAGCCAGATCCAGGGATCATGCTGGATTCAAACTCATCCACCTCCACCAGGAGTTTTGCTAAATATTAATGGATAAAGGAAGACAGGAGAATAATTCCTTGCTGGGCTTTTTTGTTGTTATTGTTGTTGTGTTTTAATTTACTCGGTACAACTCAGGCACTGAAAGTTAGGTTCCAGTTTAGATTCAGACTGAATTGGTGAATACAAGATAATCCCTTAAAAACAAGACTGACTTTACCAAATAAGCAGATGCCAAAAAAAAAAAACCCTAAAATTTTGACACTGATACTGTAAGTGTGTGTACAGGATGAACAAACAGAGGATCCAACAGAGCTAGGGGGTAATGTATAACTCAGCCAGTGGCATTTACTAGCTAAGTAACCTTGTCGTTGTCGTTACTTGCCATTGAGTCGATTCCGTGTGCAGCGTAGAACTGCTCCATAGGGTTTTCAAGGCTCTGACTTTTCGGAAGCAGATCACCAGGCCTGTCTTCCGAGGCACCTCTGAGTGAGTTCCAACAGCCAACCTTTCTGTGAGTAGTCGAGCACTGAACCTATTTGCACCACCCAGGGACTCAAATAACCAAAGAGAATTTATTTAACCTCTAAGGCCTGGCTTCGTGTGCAAAATGGAGATAACACTACATATACTAGAACACATGGAAATTAAATGAGATATGAAATGAAACGAAGGCACAGCAGTTTTCAGTACCTATGCACATACATATAACTCTGAGTCTAAATCTTCCTTGGAAGATGCTAATTCCTCAATACTAAGGTTTATGTTTATGATACAGCACTTTCCAACTTTTTCAGGGACTTTGACTTCTGCCCGTGATCCTTACAACAACAAGGTAACTATTTCCACTGTATGAAATGAGGAAACCAAATCAGGGATGAAAGGCCAGCAAGTCAGTGGTAGAGCCCGAGCTGGCAATGACACCTACCACCACCCCCTGTGTCCTTCTCATTCAAGACAATTCCACCTACGAGCACTGGGAGCAACTTAAACAAGGGCCTTCCAGGGGCAGAGTGGCTGCCAGTTGGGGCCCTTGGAATATTTGGCTGTTTACAGAAAAGCAGGGCTTAGACATTCAGAAAGAGCAGCTAAAGCAAATCCCAGAGCAGACAAGACTGGGCTGGTTAGAATATGCCGTGCTCTTCTTTCGACTGAGGCTCAATGATTGCACAGCCCGTGAGTGAGGCCTCACGGCAGGAACAAGGGGAAGAATGAGATAATTTGGATTTAATAAAGCAGACAATTAAATGGGTCTTTTTCCACAAAAGGGACACTTAGCTAAGAATTGTATCCCGCACCAGTCTTCCCGCCAACGTAAATAACAACTACAATACTTCCCATTGATTGAATACCTCACCAGTCTTACAGATAATGACATTGATTTCTTAAATCACGGATTCTAGTTTGATAACATAATCTTAGGAGCCTAAGTTTCCAGGCTGGGTGCAATAGTGAGTAGACGGCAGACGGGCACCAGTGCCACTTCCTATCTGTCGGTCTGTCGTACTGCAGTGGCTTACGTGCTGATATGATGCTGGAAGCTATGTGACCAGTAATTCAAATACCAGCAAGGTCACCCATGGTGGACAGGTTTCAGCAGAGCATTCAGACTAAGACAGACTAGGAAGAAAGGCCTGGAGATCTACTTCAGAAAATTAGCCAACGAAAACCCTATGGATCACAATAGAATATTTTCTGATGTAGTGCTGGACATCCTTCCCTAGGCTGGAAGGCACTCAAAATACATAGCGACTGCAACAATGGACTCAAGCATACCAACAATAATAAAGATGGTGCAGGGCAGGCAATGTTCTGTTTTGTGCATGGGGTCACCATGAGTCAAAGCCAATTCAATGGCAAATAACGTCAGTGCACCACTGGTGCTGTGAGGGAAAGAGAATTTCTAATACTCAGTAGAATACTCTCCCTCACAAGCCAGGGAGACCCTCCCAGCTCTGGGTAAAATCAGACTGGGTGCACACCTCTTAAACTTTGGATAAAAGGCTAGACTAGGTGGCCTTTTAACTGAAGACTTTCTAATTCCAAGGCTCCAGCAATCTCGCACACTCGACCCGCCATCTGTAGGGCCTGTGAAACACATCCCATGCTCAGATCCTGGGAGAATCTGCCCAGCCACTGTGACAGCCCCACATGCCTTGAGAGCAGACTGCTTAAAACAGCATCCAAGTGGTGCTTCTTATCTTCATGTATCTCTATTGGGGCTTGTGAGGACTAATTAGGGAATGTTTACAAAGCGTAAGGATTGCTGGTGGAGCAATGAGTAAACACTCGGCTGCTAACCAAAAGGTCAGCGGTTCGAACCCACCAGCCCTTATGAGGCAGAAAGATGTAGCAGTTTCTTCTGTAAAAATTTGCAGCCTTGGAAACCTAATGGGGCAGTTCTACCTTGTCCAATAGGGTCGCTATGCGTCGGAATCAACTCGATAGCAATGGGTTTGGCTGTTTTTTTTAATAAAGTGTAGCCAGCAGCATGGGACTGCCCTTGTAACTGCTAAGGTGTAGCATTGTTCCTACAATGACAGAGATTTCTGCACTGGTTTGACACCTGCCGGAATTAGGAGCTGCTTTTAAACTGTCTCTAAAAGATGTTGTGCCCGCCGTGGTTTCCCCAGATTCCTTGTAGTGAGGACCCTCAGAGAATGGAGTGGTCTGTGCTTCTCTCCTCTCTGAGAGCCAGGCATTCCTGAAGATGGGGCGGGCTGGGAGGAAGCAGGCAGCCGTGTGTCTGTGGGAGGTAAGCTGAGGCAAGGCCTAAGCCTTGGACAAACTCATCATCCTTTGGGCTCTACTCAGAGCTTCTGGGCAGGGGCAAGACCTTTCCTAAGAACAGCAGGGGCTGCAGAACCAGGTCCCCAGGCCGGAAAAAGAAGGTGGTCCTTTCTGAAGCAGACCTACACAGCCGAGACAACAGAACATCGTGATTCCGAATCAGACACACAGCCGTCCATTTACAGTCATGTTATGTCAGGAAATTACTTAACCTCTGTAAGCCTCAGTTTCCTCATCTGTTAAACATCAGCTGGCATTTACCCTCTAGGATGACTGTGAGGATTCAATAAAATAATTCACATAAAGCCTTTAGCACCGTGCCTGGCACACGGTGAGCGTCAATATGTGTTCGCGAGTCACAGTGGCAGTAATAGTTGTGGCAGTTCTGGTAGCATTGCTCTCTTTATAAATATTTGCAGCAAGTATTCTCTAGGGGCAGGATTTAGATAATATAAGGGAACAGATTTTTAATTTCTGTATGTGTGAGTTGTTGTTGTTATCTGCCCAGAGTCCACCGTCAGCTCATGGGGACACAGCAGAACAAAAGGCTTCCTGGCCCTGTGCCATCCCCATGATTGAGGAGCTGACCGCTGTGATCCATAAGGGTTTTTTTCTTTTTGGGGGGGGATAATTTTTTTTTTTTTTTGAGTTTTTGGTGAAAGTTTACACAGGGAGTTAAGTTCCCATTTGACATTTTCCCCACAAATTGTTCAGTGACATTAGTTACATTAATTACAATGTTTATCAACATTCTTATAAATTGTATTGTTTGCTCCCTTCCCATTACTCTGGATTCCCTGCCCCCTTATCTTCTCGTGTTTGCTTCTGAGTAATTGTTGACCTTTTGGTCTCATACTGATGTTCTGTAAGTAAGGCACCAATCTTACAGGTAATATCCTTTATTTTGTGTGCTGCTCTGCTATTTCACTAAAAGGTGATCTCAGGGAATAAGCTTGGATTTAGGTTTAAAGAGTGTCTCAGGGTGATAGTCTCAGGGACCCCTCTGTTCTCTACTGTTCCAAGTTGTCTGGTGGATAGATATATATATATATATATATATACACACAAACCTGCCAGTTCTGACTAATAGCGATCCTATAGGACAGACTAGAACTGCCCCATAGGGTTTCCAAGGAGCAGCTGGTGGATTCGAATTGTCAACCTTTTTGTTAGCAGCCAAGCTCCTAACCACTGTGCCACTGTGGCTCATATATAAGAATTTGAATTCTGCTCCATATTTTTTGCTCATTCTATTCGGGCCAACTATTGTGACCCAGTCCAGAATGGTCAGTGGTGGTAGCCAGGCACCATCTAGTTCTTCTGGTCTCAGGATAGATGAGGCTGTGGCCCGTGTAGACTTGTTTCTTCTCTGCACTTTTGATTACCTTCTTACTATTTTGCCCCCGGTGAGTAGAGACCCATAGTTGTGTCTTAAGTGGCTGTTAACAAGGTTTTAAGTGTTCAGACGCTACTCACTTCACTAGGATACAAACTATGTTATGCCAATTGACTGAGTTGTCCCATGAGACTATGGTCCTAAGCCTTTAAACCCAGAAAACCAATCTTGGAAGGTGTCTGGTTATGTCTGAGGAGTATCTGTATTTGTGTCTTCAGTGAATATACGTGCCTGCACTCCCGTATTTGTATTTACATGTACCTACAGATACTTCTATCTGTTCTCACCTATGTACATACCTGTATCTACCCGTATACCAATTTGCCTACGCCCACCCATATGTGCTCAAACACTCATTTTTACTTTGGTTGTTCTCAGCTCACTATATCCACATTTAGCACCACTTTTCCCATCACCAAAAATAACAAGTATCTATGCTCTAAAGCATACTTTCCCCTCCCCCCTTCCTCCCCCTGGTAACCACCAAACGAACATTGATCTCTCTATATTTATCTTTTCTTGTCTTCTTATAAAAGAGGTATCATACAACATTTGTCTTTATATGTTTGACTTTTTTCACTTAGCATTATGCCCTCCAGGTCCATCCATGTAATAATATGTTTTGCTAACTGGTCACTGTTCTTTATGGTTGCTTAGTATTCCATTGTATGTAAGTACCACAATTTGCTTATCCATTAATCTGTTGATGGGCACTTCGATTATTTCCATTTATTTGCTATTGTGAATAAAGCAACAATGAACATAGGTGTGCGTATGTCTGTTTGTGTCATTATTTTTAGGTCTCTGGGGTATATACCTGGGGTCCTCGTGGTGCAATGGTTAAGAGCTATGGCTGCTAACCAAAAGGTTGGCAGTTCAAATCC